>NC_044356.1:24626708-24786474 GCF_007364275.1 Archocentrus centrarchus
TGCTCAGAAGCATGACAGCCAATTAATGAAAGGGATGGAAGGATGAAGGGAGAAAGAACGAGAGTAAGATTCCTCATTGTCAAAACTCTTCGCGCCACTTTGCTCCCATCTACTAATTAGTGGTTGGTTGTCCCTCTCATTTTCTCTCTCTCTCTCGCTCTCTGCTGGGTGTGGGTCTTTTTGACATTTACATTGCAATTCGCGTGTTTCCAGCATTTTTTTTTTCTTGCTAATTGGTATGAGCTGAATGTACATGGTGTCAAAAAAATGAATGTTTAAATTCATGCATAGATTCCAATTGTGCTTTGTTGCAGTTCTGTTTTACATGAGGAAAATACATGTTTATCCAGAAATAAGGGTAATGTGTTGTGTTTATTTGAATATATACATATGTTTAAAAACCAAAAAAAAAAGATGATCAGATGAGTGTTGCTTCTGCCTGATTCACTGGATGCTTTTGTTTCCATGCCTTTGTGCTTGCTGCAATTAACATCCAAACAAGTTATGTGTGGGTGTATATATGTACGAAGCAAATAGGTGCAGCAGTTACCTAGAGACTGACGAAGCTGCTGTGACAGTGCTGGCCTTTAGCCGAGCACCATGTGATGGAATATTTTACATGCTCCCCTGATATGCCGAATCTTCAATCTGCAAAAGCAACGCATTAACCCAATATGACACTCAGACTGTGCGTACATGGATTCCTTTTTCTACTCCCACCCCTGCTTAAAGGTCACCAGATCGCTTATTTTAGCAAATAAAACTTGGACACATACAGGCACGCTCCAAATGAGCGCCCCCAAGCTGAAAAGACACGCAATCAGCCAGTTCTGATGCTCGTTATTCTGTAATTAGACACACAAACCTATGCATATTGTGCAAAATGAAATATGCAAATTGCAGCTGTGGCAGTCAGTGCATGACAAATGTTCTGCTGAAGACAACAACAGGTTGATGACTATTTAAAGATAATCACCTCTTCTTTCCTTTGTTTATCTTCTTGTTTTCGATTCTCTACTTGTTGCTCGTTTAAATGAAAAAGACTGAAATGTCCCTGCTGGTGAAAGAGGGAGAAATATGTCCTTACTCTGCTTTAATGCCCTTCCTCTCCACCTCTCTCCCTCTGCCTCATCTCCAACGCATTGTAATGGGGCTGTTTGATGATACACTTTTTTGGTGGTGTGTGTCCTTTTGCATGAACAAAATCGGACCGTAAGTGCTGTGTGCCTCATCTTTGAGCGGCTGCATTTTAAACTCAATTAGCACCTGGTAGACAAATACAAACACATACAGGCACGCACGAGCACACAACAGCTAATTCGCTCTTGCCACAAATTAGGGTGTAATACACACATGCATGCACACGCACTTGAGTGGTGGGGCTAATTTGCCCGAGCGGACCTGTGTGAAAGGAATAATGAAGCTTTGATGACTTCACTTGAAGAGACTCGCTCCTCACTGACATCATCCGTGACCTCAGCGTGACCCCTAGTCTTTGCTCTGATTCATTCCTCACCCCACCCTCCCGCTTCCTGATGAAATCTTCTCTCCCGATTGGTTGACGTTTAGCTGTGCCAGATAGAGTGAAAGGTGGAAAACTACCACCAGTTCTCAAAGGCTGTGAATCGGGATGTGTAGAGCAGAGGAAATATTTTTTTGTAGCTGCTCTTTGGATCCATTGAGAGGAAATCTTAAGCCACTGATGCTTTTGGTGAAATAAAAAACCAAAGTACACTCAAAAACTGGCTTGTTCATTGAAAAGTGAAAAAAAGGGGGAAAAAAAACTCCAAATTGCTGAGGAAAGAAGGTTGAAATAATCAAACAGGATTCTGTGCACATGTCCTTTTATCTGAGTGCTACGAATGCAGCCAATATCAACATCCCACTTGTTCTAATGCAACAAGAAACCATTAGAAAAACATGAAAAAGGTTAAAAAAAAAAAGAAATTCCTGAAGAGAGCGTCACTTAAGCTGAGAATCACAGCGGGAAACGGGCTGCAAAATCTTGTTTGAATGGGAGCCCCAGTTTTACTCTAAGATAAGGTGGCTTTTGAGAGGTGAAGGCGCTGTAAGCAAATGATCGGTGGAAGTGCCACCATTGAAAGAATTTCACCTTTTAATTTTAAGTACTGCGTGTTGGTGTGACAACGAAATCAACTTACATTCGAACAATGACCAATAAAAGCAATGAAATTTAAGCCCCTGAGATGGTTTGAGTGCAGCATAAATAATTGAACCATAAATAAGTGAAGCAATTGAAACATGAGTTTCAGCTGTGAGTTCAAATGTACAAATTTGTCAGTGCTTTGTCTTTTGTGGGTTGTAATTTAATGCTGCTTTGTTAGATGCCTCCTGCACTATGTGCACAGTGACCTGTGGTGTTGGTGCCTTGATGCACTGGAAATAACAGGTGCCTTTGAGACACATAGAAAGTTTGCATTAAGAGGTCGATGGAATGAGGGTGGCATAAAACACTGGTTAATTCATCTTTTACTCACTTATTAGATTTAGGTACTAAAAACTATGTGTTTAGGTTTAGGAAAACATTGTGGTTTCAGCTAAAACACCCCCGACAGTAACCCTACTCACTGACAGATGTCGAGTTGGGAGGGCTAGATCTCCCTCTCTATTGCCATAACCTTTTGAGTAAAGGGCACACGCACCAAGTGCACCTTCTCCGTAATGGAGCCACGGCAGCTGCCCTGAGGAAACTGCACTACTTGACACCCCAGGGATGAGAACTGAATTTGTTGAAGGATCAGTGGCCGAATGTTGTTAGGATTTCCTTTAAAGCTGAAGAGACGATTGAAGATAACTCAAAGTTGCACACTGTAAACAGCTGCAGTGCTTGTTTTATGAACTTGACTTCTTGTTTTCAATTACCCTTCATTTTCCTATCCCCATCTATCATTCTAGTCAAGTTTTCCAGTCATTGTTATTTCCCCTGTTTTCCCTTTTCAGGTCATCTCCTCAAGCATAACCTTGTTTTAGCCTGTACTCTTGGATTTTCAATTTGTTTGGTCTTTTTGTCTGGCCCTTGCTCATTTTGTTTTCCTCACTGACTGCCTTGACTTGCTTTAACCTCAAAATTAATATATTTCTTTTTTGGTCAACCATCTTAAAAACCTCTGACTACCTGTGCAAATAGTAACAGTTAAGTGCAAGTGACCTTAAACGAAACCTCATGACAAGATAGGGGTGACGCTGCCTTGCTGTAACCTCTGTACCATATTACCAATGCTCTGCCTGTCGCTAGTGGACGTACTGCACTGTCTTCAGACACTCTGGCTCAAGGCAAGTAAATAAATTGACACACGCACAACAGAGCAAAACGGCATCATGCATCATTCATTTTTGTAATCAGTGCGCTGTCAGTATATTTGTCTAATGATCCATAACGCATTAGCAAGCTTGGAATTGGGTTTCGGGTGAAGGGACACTGATAAAAAAAAATTGCATTTAACGAATCACACGTGTTTGTGCACATTCTGAAAGCGCTCCAGCGTACACAAACTCTTTTGTAGGTCTGACTGAGAATAATAAGTATGATACTGATTGTCTGGGTGCTCTGGGGCATCATTGCCACTGATATACTCTCTAGCAACATTGAAATGAATTAATCATAACTTTTGTCATTCTCCAAACTGTTCACTCTTGTCTATCAAAAAAAAAAAAAAAAAGAAATATGGCAATATGGGCCACTGTACTTAAACATAAAGCTGTCTTCTGGTTGTTTTTTTCAAATATAGTTGCCTTTCTTTGCTCTGCTGTGATTCAGCTTCCTGTCCTTGTGCCCTGTGAGAAACAAACAATTTTACAGCAATAAATGAAGAGGCCAAGCTTTGACGAGGAAAGAGGAAGAGAAGAAAGGGAGGTTTAAGATGTACAAGTAGAAGGTAGTGAGATGCTAAGAGGAATGAAAAGGAGTGGGTGAAAGATTGATTAAGGAAGTGTGAAGGAAGAAGAAACACACATTGTATCCACCTGCTGCCAAGGAATCACCTAATGAGAACCAAGGGATCCTTAAGAGTGGAGGGAGGGAGAGAGAGAGAAATACTATGAAAAATGGTGAGCTGTCAGATGAGTACTGGAGGGAGCACTTTAAGTGTTTTGGCCTGACCACTGAGAATAAGTTTGTGTGAGTGCACCCATAAAGATGCATGCTGTGAAACACTGCACAGCTGCATCTGCAGCTACAGCTATCTACACATAGATATTAAAAAAGTACACTGCTCAAAAAAATAAAGGGAACACTCAAATAACACATCCTAGGTCTGAATGAATGAAATATTCTCATTGAATACTTTGTTCTGTACAAAGTTGAATGTGCTGACAACAAAATCACACAAAAATCATCAATGGAAATCAAATTTATTAACCAATGGAGGCCTGGATTTGGAGTCACACACAAAATTAAAGTGGAAAAACACACTACAGGCTGATCCAACTTTGATGTAATGTCCTTAAAACAAGTCAAAATGAGGCTCAGTATTGTGTGTGGCCTCCACGTGCCTGTATGACCTCCCTACAATGCCTGGGCATGCTCCTGATGAGGTGGCGGATGGTCTCCTGAGGGATCTCCTCCCAGACCTGGACTAAAGCATCTGCCAACTCCTGGACAGTCTGTGGTGCAACGTGACGTTGGTGGATGGAGCGAGACATGATGTCCCAGATGTGCTCAATCGGATTCAGGTCTGGGGAACGGGCGGGCCAGTCCATAGCTTTAATGCCTTCATCTTGCAGGAACTGCTGACACACTCCAGCCACATGAGGTCTAGCATTGTCCTGCATTAGGAGGAACCCAGGGCCAACCGCACCAGCATATGGTCTCACAAGGGGTCTGAGGATCTCATCTCGGTACCTAATGGCAGTCATGCTACCTCTGGCAAGCACATGGAGGGCTGTGCGGCCCTCCAAAGAAATGCCACCCCACACCATTACTGACCCACTGCCAAACCGGTCATGTTGAAGGATGTTGCAGGCAGCAGATCGCTCTCCACAGCCTCTCCAGACTCTGTCACCTCTGTCACATGTGCTCAGTGTGAACCTGCTTTCATCTGTTCATCCTGCATGGTGTTGGGCTGTGTGCAGAACCCCCATCTGTGGACGTCGGGCCCTCATACCATCCTCATGGAGTCAGTTTCTAACCGTTTGTGCAGACACATGCACATTTGTGGCCTGCTGGAGGTCATTTTGCAGGGCTCTGGCAGTGCTCCTCCTGTTCCTCCTTGCACAAAGGCAGGGGTAGCGGTTCTGCTGCTTTGTTGTTGCCCTCCTACGGCCTCCTCCACGTCTTCTGGTGTACTGGCCTGTCTCCTGGTAGCGTCACCAGCTTCTGGACACTACGCTGACAGACACAGCAAACCTTCTTGCCACAGCTCACATTGATGTGCCATCCTGGATGAGCTGCACTACCTGAGCCACTTGTGTGGGTTGTAGAGTCCGTCTCATGCTACCACGAGTGTGAAAGCACCACCAACATTCAAAATGACCAAAACATCAGCCAGATAGCATAGGTACTGAGAAGTGGTCTGTGGTCCCCACCTGCAGAACCACTCCTTTATTGAGTGTGTCTTGCTAATTGCCAATTATTTCCACCTGTTGTCTATTCCATTTGCACAACAGCATGTGAAATTGATTGTCAATCAGTGTTGCTTCCTAAGTGGACAGTTTGATTTCACAGAAGTTTGATTTACTTGGAGTTATATTGTGTTGTTTAAGTGTTCCCTTTATTTTTTGAGCAGTGTATTTACAGTCCATACAACCTTTAACAGACATACAGAGATGTAGTTCACGTCTATGAAACCCTGTGAGGCAAGAAAAACTAATTTTTGCCCTTTTTTTAAAATTTCTCCTTCAGCATTTCATTTCACCCACATATCGTTGCCTTTTCACCTCGTTTTATGTTGTTTTCAACCATCCCTTGTCATTCATTCCTCTTCTGTTCAGCTACCGCTGATTTATACATGCAGTTCTGTGCTTTCTTAAAAGCATCACTGACGCCTCACTCTAATGCGCAGCGTGTCTCCGGGCATGCCTTGAGTCGGCACATTCATTTGATTTGTGTATAGTCAGAATATAGTCTAAAATCCATTAAGACAAGAGATGTGGGTACTTGTTTAGCATCCAGGTGTTGTGCGTGTGCGTGTGCATGTGCGTGTGTCTGCTTATTAAGGGAAAAAATGCAGAAAGATGACAGTCATGATGCTGAAGTAGATTATTACAGACAAACTGTGGAAAGGCTTTAGTGTAAAGTTATATCTAGAAACATTTCAGCTGCTTGGATTTTTCAGATGTCCGTCAGCTCTGTGTAAAGCTCACTTTTTATTCCAATACATGCCTGTCTCGTATCAGAGTCATCTAAGAAATATATTCTTAACAGTAAGAGGGGCTTAATACATTCTGGGAAGTTCCATGAACTCTCTGTTATCATCGGCAATGACTTCAACCCTAAATGTAACCCTGTGATCTCATGTATGAAAAACTATTTATTTTTTATCCTCCCGCAAAAAAACATTTTTGCCTTTCTCCAAACATTAGTTTTAAGTTCATCACCAGTGATGACCTAGACATCAGAGGGTTATTATTCCAGTTATCAGTTTTCGCTCCCAGTATGCTTCATACTAGCCAACTCTGTCTATTAAGTAAGCCAAGATGTATGCATTATCTATTTTGATCATTAATAAACAGAAAGGTGCCGAGATTATACAAGTGACCTATTACTGTAATCTCTCTGTAACAGACTTGTATGTGGTTCAAATTGCTTCCTTATAGAGTATAACAGCGTACTGGGTCAGCTGGGACAGAGAAAGAAAAAACACACCTCACCAGATCATTGGGAGAGAACAAACAAATAATGGCAATTCAACAGACAGAGATTAATCATACTAGTTTTATAATCATAGTAGGTGACATGGTGGTGCAGTGATTAGCAGAGTCCAATCTATCGATGAGGAACAATATATTGGCTGATATCAGCATTTATAACAGCCAATAAATGAAAATTTAAAAAGTATAGAAGACAAGTGAGAAGCTCCCTTCAATCATGTTGATGTTGCATAGTTTGTAAGTGTGAATGGTTTTCTGTCTCTCTGTGTTAGCACTGTAATAGACTGGTGACCCGTCCGGGGTATACTGCTTCTCTCCGCAACCCAGATCCAGATAAGTGATGGATGGATGGATGGATGATAGTCAGAGATGGTGATGAAAATAGGTAGTACTTTCAACTCAGTGACATAAAGATCCTTTTGTGGATGTTACATTTTCTGCATCCATGAGTATGCGGGTGCACAGTCCAGAGCTCCAAGTGATGAGAACTTTATTATCATAGGATGAACACAAGGCAACTATGTGACATCCTATTTCTTTTCATTTGGCACATTTATCCTTGAGACACACTACAAGTGTGTAATTCAAGTGGACTAAAAAATAGTATAAAAACAGCTACTACAACCACAGTCTCTTTAGACTGAACATTATATGAGAAGCCATCAAAAATCGTAATGTATACCTAATATCCTTGAAATGTTATTGGAATGCACGATAAGCATTATACTTACCCTGATGTCTTACTGAAAGATTTTGTGGTTATCACAAAACTTAATGGTGCTCTGGAATGAAGACAATCCAAACGGTATATACCATATGGAGTGAATGGATAGAACTGTTCAATTTTTTCCCCTCTTTTAAGCTGGCAGAAATCCCTATAGGGTATGTTTTCAGAGCTAAAGCCAGTGTTCTGTTAATAGGATCTAATTGGAAATGGCTGGTGTTAAGGAAGTTGCTTGGGTTGTCTGAACTTAATCCTGTGGAAATCCCTAAGAAGTTATTAAAAATCTATGTGCAGTGTCCTAAATGTAGGACACTGATTTGCAAATGGAACTAAGCTTTTAGACTCTTTGGATTTAGCAGTTGCCCCAAAGTTGAAAATACAGTAATGCAATAGTTGTGACAAAGGCTCTTATACTGTAGTATGTTAGGGAAAAAATAGCCTAAATATTTTATTATAGTATATTTCTTGTTCATCGCAGTCATCGAGCAGACATTGCACAAAACTTTTTTATATACTTGCTATGTTCTGCTTCTGCCCACAAATTCATACTGTGTTCTTAGTACTGAGAAATCTCTGTAGTTGATGGTTGAACAGAGATATTGCCAGCTCTACCAACAACCTTCCTAAACATCACTTAACAGCTTTTTTCTTAACATTATATTACTAGCTCTGCCCTGCAATATGAGTAAAACGCCCACATTAATCTTTAAATGGTTAAGATGCTAATTTTTTTTTCCTTTCCATATCGAGTCATGGGCCATGAGCCTCAGTCTTTAAGCATCAAATTAAATATGCTGCCACTGAGTGCATATTGAAAACCTAGTTTCTCACCTGAAACTTTAAACTCAGGTGGTTTGCCAACTGTCAAGCTGAGCCAGTGTGAGTTTAATTATCTGTCAAATAACATCTGAAATCTTCCATTATTTCAGCCACGAAATTTATGGATTCTGTCTAAAAATCAGAAAAACCAAGAACAAATGGTGAAAAGAACTAATAGTACAGAACAGTTATATACTGTGCCACTCCTATCACTGTAAACATGGGAAACTTGGCTAGCTTAGCAACTTTGACCACATGTGTGGGGGCCAATTTGCTCACAGGGTTATAATACTTTTGGATTTTACATTATCGTTCAGTTTTAGTTAGTTTTTACTTTTTTTTCTCTAATTCAGTTAGTTTTAATTGGTTTTCAGAGCGGTTTCGCTCGTTTTTATTAATTTTTATTTTTGGTTTAATGCTTAGTTTTAGTTTAGTTTCATTAGTTTCAGTATTAGTTTTAGTTTTTCATACTTCATCAGGTGCAAGATTGAAGGAATAAGAGTGACTACTGTGTAATAAAAAGTCAACAAAAGATACCGTTTAATGAAATATACTGAACAACCAACTGTTCACAAGACAGCAGCACTACGTATGTAATATGTATGTAATATTAAGGACACACATGAACAAAAACAGGGAGAAACAAAGAAAAATATGAACTCCAAAACTCAATAAATTCTACAATAAACTCCCCATAAAGTTCAGCATCAGTGCAGTAGATTAACAAATCAAAGCTCAAATCCAGCTGCTTCCTGATGTTCTCACCACCTGATGCTGCTTCTGTTTTGGAGCTAGCTTGGTTAGATGCTCGCTAATTAAACTTGCAGGGTCTTTGCTGCCTCTGTACACGGAAGCGGCCGAGCTCATGTCCGCATTTATGCTTGTGTAGCTGGATTGTGTGTGTTAATTACCTTGTGGTCGCCTGCTGGTGTTTTATATGCGGTGCCGGCTGGGACTTTTTTTGGTCCTCGCTCTTTGTGCTCAGTTTTTTGGCTGCAAACATATTTATCCCTGTTTTTTCACTTTCTTCATTCCCTCACGTCCATTCCGACAGTTTCAGCAGTCTCCCTCCAGGAATTTGCTGACATTGAGTCCTTATATTGATGCTTTGATTATTATTCCTGATTATTATTCTCTGACTGATAAAGTAGACGGAATCACACAAGGACAGAACAGGTTAATCACAACGTTGTGGCTGCGTGGACCCGACAAGTAGTCACATTTCTCCAGAGGTGAACCTCAGGTTGGTTCAGAGCAACTCTGCCGCTTTCTCGTGCACACGCACGCACACAGCTGCCCGACGGTGCTCCCAGCTTAAACTCTGTGAGCAGAAAAAGCGGCTTTTAAATAAAATGACAAACAAGAAAAGAAAGGTAATTTTATCTATAATTATAGTTAGTTTTTTAAACTCACAATACAGTTTTAGTTAGTTATCGTTTTTTCCTTTTAACTGTAGTTTTTATTTTTCAATTTCAGTTTTCGTTATTTCGTTCGTTTTCGTTAACTATAATAACCCTGTTTGCTCAACTTACAAAATAGTGTTAAACAAATGAAAAGCCATATATTACATGCACTTTTACACTCTTTACTTGCATCATCTGTAGAAAGTGGTTTATTAGAGCCATTAAACCAAAGCAGGGCTGCTGCAGATTGCTCTGCGGCAAATGCTGTCTCTGTGGTCTCTCGTTCTTTCATTGCAGTGGCCAGGCCAGGCCTGTCCTCTGCTGACCTGCTATGAACTGGCCATGCTGCTCAGCCCTGTGGGAAATCCTCGGTGCATGTCTGGCCCTAATTAATGCCCCTACTGCGGTCTCTTGTTAGACGAGGAGATGGAGAGAGCAAGTGAGAAGGAGAACGATAAAGAGAGGGAGACAATTAAGTATTGATTGTATTTGCATAAATAGCTGCAGTTGTTTAATGACCTCACATGATTGCGCTGCACTCTCTTTATTTTGGGGGGGAGAAAAAATTAAGAGAGCTTGAATGAGGAAGAAAAGAGGTGACTAGAGTCAAGAGAATGCATGGATCTCCTGCAATGCGACATTGCCAAGGCCCTTTAATCGAGCCATCCCAAAGGCTATGCCACTATGTGCTAACTTCGCAATTTGAACCAATTATTGCCCCATTAGTGAGGCCACTGTATTAGGCTGGCAGAAGATAATAATGTTTTTCTGTTGAGTTGGTCATCAATATAATAGCTTGGATAAAACACCTGAGGAGGTGAACTAGTCACTTAGTGGCACTCTCTATATCAGCGGTAGCACCTAATAAATGTGGCCTTTGTAATTGAGGGGAAACAGAGTGGAGTGCATGGAGAAAAGAAGAGAATATAATTGCTGTTCTCCTCACCTTGCCCTTCTTCATCCCTGCTGTGCTCATCATGCCCCCCCCCACCCTCAGTGAGGTCACTCCTGATGACTAATTATTCAGGTGGCAGGACTACAAAAAGTTGTTGTGCAAGTACAAGTACCAGGAGAGTGAGAGTGCAAAAAGTGCAAGCATGCATGTGGGTGAGTATATCATATGCATCTTAAAAGGGACTATGAGGATGTTGGGATTTATTATTGAATAAGCTGGAGCCCGCTGTGTATTTTTAGGGGTTATGTAGAGGAGAACAGTTGCTACCAAAGAGAATATGGTCCAAATGGCTCTTCCAGCTAGTCTCACAGAAAAAAATAAAAAAGGAAATTACTAAGTTCACATAAGTGCTAAGGTTTTTAAGCATTTAGCATTTCTTTGTAAATAACTTTTTAAACCATGAAAATAATCAGGTTTTTTTTCTTGTTGTTGTAGCATTTTTAACCAGTCTCACTGTAATTTCACGTGACTATCCGGATGTTTTAAAAATTCACTGGGAAATTTAACAAATCATATCTGTGCAAGTAAGGATTTAAAGTCTCACAAGTGCAGTGGCAGATGCTACCTGGCTTACAACATCTCTATGACAGTGTCATCTTTCAGCTCTTTGGGCTGAAGAAAGAAATTCCTTGCATTTTTGAGGGGTAATCTGTTTGCTCGTGTCACTTATAAAGAAAATGTAAAGCAGGTGTAAACTTTAAGTTAAAGCAGTTCCTACAAATGCTGAACATGATGTCCACGAATAAGCCAAACAGTGCAGAGCATCGTATGACTACTTTTTTTTTTTTTATAGCTGTTAAAATTGTGTATGTATTAAGCAGCAAAATCATTTGATAAGTATGGTGATAAGCTACAACAATAATGCTACTTGCCTAAATTTATTGCATGCTTTGTATTGCTGGGGGAGGTAGCAGCCATTGGGGAGTGCCATGTATACTGGAATTATGAAGCCTTTGGCTGTAACCAAAAGGGTGTGTGTGTGTGTGTGTGTGTGTGTGTGTGTGTGTGTGTGTGTGTGTGTGTGTGTGTGTGTGTGTGTGTGTGTGTGTGTGTGTGCTGGTCCACAAAAGTATTAGGTTATGTAAGTGTTACAGTTATATCCACATAAATCCCAGGACAAGAGTGCTTCTAGCAGAGCACTGCATTGTAATGAGATAATCAATGTTATTCACATCACCATCCAGTGGTTATAAAGTTGTGGCTGTCCGTGTGAGTCAGTTACTCAGAGCCAGATGCTTGCATCCCCAATCCATTAGATATATGTGCTGTTGTGTTAATAAAGATCACATCGCATCTTGTCCCTTACCCTGTCCAATTTTAGTTTAATGTTTTTGTGCTTGTGGGACACTGTTATAACCTAGTACTATAAATAATTACTGCAGTTTGCGCATCACTGAGTATTAGATGCAAGCATAATATGACAAAAAAAACATTTCCAGTGTAAAATTGATTTCAAAGCAAGTGAGCAAATTTGCATTGAATGTGTCTGGCAATATTTTCGTTTAGTGTGAGAGAGCTGACTCCAAGTTTCTTATTTGCCCTCTCCAGTGTATTTATGAATTGAGCAGTGTGTTGTTGGAAACCAGCACGTACCTGAAGTGTGTTTTTTAGCTCTCACATACAGGGTCAATACTGTGGGATTTTTACCTGCTACATGTGCACCATACATGAGTGGTGTGCTGTCAACGTGCTTGTGAGAGAGCATATCAGTCTGTGCGTTTGTGCATGAGTTTAACTTCATATTTTGCGTATGACTGAGCCAGCAGGGCTGATCAGTGTCCATGCTGAGGGCTTTGTCACAGCTGACCTATATTAGATGAAAGCAGCTGGATCAGTGGCCTAGAGGGACAGCAAAAGAGTTGTGTTCTAATTATCTCTGCAGCTAGCTAGCGACACATCACACCCGCACACACACTCGTGTACACACACACACACACACACTCACACTTTGCGGCGAATCAATGGAGGCTCGTGAGAGCATCTGCCATGCTCTGCTTGACGAGTGACAGCGGCACATCCTCCATGTAGGATTGGCAAAAATACATAGCCTCCTGTCACACAAATGGATGTTAAAGCCATTTTGTGATGACTTCGGTCTCTGAACGCAACACTGCATGACACTGCTCTGTTCTGCTGAGCAAAATATTGATACCAGGTGATCACAGCTAAAATGATATCACGCTGTTGTCGTGTCCTTGGGGGGACTGTTAAAACACATCCGATGTCTTGTTAATGATTTCTCTTATGGATTCAACTGTGTAAATGTGTGTATATTAGCTGCTGTTGCCATGGAGCACCAAAATAACACATGCTGAGGGTGTGCATTAGCTGTAATGAGGCACAAAATAACAGAAAGAAAAAAAAAAAAATATCAGAAAGCTATCGCTAACAACTAACAGTACTAATGCTAATGCTAATGGATGGGTACTAAAGTATGCAGAACCCTGTGGCAGCCTGTAATACCACTGCAGTTAGGTTGCTAGCATTTAACTCACAGACAAAGCATCTTATGTTCCTCTTGTTGCTGTTATCACACACAGCTCCACACACATGTTCTCCCATCAGGTGACACAGTGTTATTTCGTGTAAGCCTCGGTGTGTGTTTCTTTTCTGAAGTTCAATGATTTCACAGTTTCTGCTGCTTTTACGAGGTAATTGGATGCAGCACACACTCAATTAAGCTGTTAGCCTCTGAGTCATCCCCTCCTCTTTCTTTCTCTCGTTATTGTCCCTATCTCGTTTCCATCCCTTTATTTCCATGGCTAATTTCACTCTCTCCACTGTTATCTTGCTCTCCTCTTGTCATATCCTCCTATCATCCCTCCATTTGTGGCTCCAGGGCCTAGTGCTCCTAACAGGGGAGCTCAAGTGTTAGCGAGGCAGTCAGTGGAGCTCCTTGTTTTGGGACCAACAGGCACAGCCGCACATCCTCCACCACATTGCCAAGCACCGCCAGGGACCCATTTACAGGTCGGAGCTTATGGGGAGGGGGTGCTTTTCCCATATCGGGGGGAAGGATGTACTGTAGAGAAATGGAAAAGAAGTAGAGCTAAATGCTTCCAGCCAAGAGTGATCAGTCTGGTGCAAATCTGCACATGAGCTTTTTATTTGAGCTTCCCTCATGTTTTTTCTTTGTCTTTCCCTTTCTGCAGAGTGCCTGGGACTGAGTTATTTTTCCATTCTGTTCTGCCTATACACATGGAGCACCATTTCCTGATGAGACTGTGGTAAGTAGAAGGCAAGAGCACAATCACACATAAATGTAACTCCTGCAGCCACGCATCACCTGTACCCACATATAAATCCCACGTCTGTCTTGTGCGTCCTTGAAATCCATCCCTCTGGAGGAACGTGGAACCTCAGGGATTAACCCACGTCAATGAAACAGCTCTGAGAAAGTGGGATTCGGAAGCATGCCACTCACTCTCCTTCATGGCCTATCTTGTATTTGATCTCACATTTGAAGCAATATTGACTAAGTCACGTCTCTGGAGATGTTTGCTTCTGAAGCTGTTGTCGACTGTCATGGCTGAACACTACATACAGCAGTTTAAGCTGTCACTACCATGTGTGGGTTGGTTGAGAAACATCGAAATGACGAAGCTGCCATACTGTTGGCTTTGCATTTTGGAAAGAGACTGATGGCGAGAGTAAAATAGAAACAGTAGATAGAAAGATGTCAAGACAAATGCCAGCTGGCGCAGTAGTAAAGTAAAAAATAGCAGGCAAGGCTGACCGATTGTGCTGGCCCGAGGTTGTACTACTATTCTTAGCTTCAGTCTCCTCCTTTTTCTCCATCCCTCCTCCCTTTCTCCTCCCTCCTTTCTCTTGACTCACTGATGTGACGTCAGCACTCTACGGGCCATCTGCTGTCTGGAAGTACCCTGGACCTATCTACTCTTTCACTGTAATTGGCTAAAACCATTCAACAGATTTCCATCTATCTACCTCTCAAATATTTGTCATTTTATTTATTTATCTTCTCTGTTCGCCTATTTATCCATCACCACCTCAGCTAACACAGTTATGCACCTCTCTTTCTGTCCATTGTTGGATTTACCGTGGAATTACCATGCTAATGAAACTGAAGCTTTCACTTAATTACAGCTACAGACAGGGCCACTTAGAGACTAAGTGCCCTGTGTTTGTGCATTTTATCTGATGTAACAGAAGGCCAGTATGAGATGAGATGCTCCATATACAGTACATCAAATTGTTGCTGTCAGAACCAGAAACTCTTTGTAACGTGGCTGAAATGGCCTCGTGTTGTTGCCACAGTGCTTTATCATTCCTGTCATTGTCATCAGGGTAAATATATATTCTGACAGATTTCGTGTGCTCTGCATGAAATAACACTCATAAGAAAATAATTCACAGGTTGTCCACCAGAATAAGTGTTCTCTGCCATGTCTTTCAGTATATGGACTTCTCCGTGTGAATGATCATTGTCATGGCAAAACCACTCACCATCGGTTATATTCAGGTAATCTATGGGGTCATGAGAGGACTAATCAGTAATGCCGGACATTCATAATCAAGAACAGCTACTATAATAGATAATGTCTAGATTTGTATTATGTCTAACTTTTAACTCTTAGCTCCTGTATAGATGTTTTTACTTATATGGGTTAGATATTGGGAAAGGTTGACTCCACATAAAAAATAGATCTAGCAGCTTTGACACCTCCCATTGGTTTGGGGACTCCTGTTTCAGATCTTAAAGTTCAGTTGCCATCTTGGTTTTCTGAAACATCACTGGTGGATCGTCTTATTAAGAACCGAAGGACTCCTCATTGATACAATAGTGTCTTGTCAAAGATATCTACACCTTATAATACCCTTCTACATTCTGTATAATCTATTTTACCCTAAAATGGGCCATAATTTACAAAAGGAATGTCTTGCTGTATTAAATCAAGTGAGAGTTCAAACTATTTTCTCATTGACTTCAATACAATTAGACTTATTTTGGCAATCATAAGTCACCCCCAGCTGGCCATTAAAAGGAATGCAGATTTGAGGCACTCGGCATTGGCTTAACTTTTCATTATGAGAGGTTACTTCCGTCTTCTATATGGATTATATTCTTTCCAGGCTTTGCTTAACTGAACACCACCATAACTGTCCTTGGAGTTTTCGTGCAACTTATGGTGAGAAATAATGCCTTTATGATTCTTACTAGCATAGATTCACATTCAGCTTCCAGCTTACAAAGTGGGACTGGAATACATCAATACTGCATAGCATCTGTGCTTTTCCTTGCTGGGATAAGTCATATCTACAGCAAAAAAAGCCAAATCCACATGGTCAAAGTTAAATCCAGAGACCATTACATTACAGTACATTAAACACCATCAATTCCATAAATAGATACGAGCACATTCACAAAGTTGCATTTAAAAGCACTGACAGAGTTTGTGGTCATGTGTAAAATGAATTTTGTGGCGTGAATGAAAAACTTTTTCAAAGTTCTCTTTTTTGACAGAGGCACTTTTTAGTGGCTGCCTGATGGGAGTAGCTGTGAGGAGTGGTGAAGGAGGTCTACAGGGCCCTTAGTAATGGAGGCTGCAAGGGTCTGAGAGTTGGGTTTAAGTGGTGCCGGTGATTTTCGTTGCATGCTTGATTATTCCTGTGAGCCTTTTCCTGATTTTCACAGTGATGAATTTGCACCAGGATGCTGTTTTTCCCCTCCATGTCCCAGGGACTAGGGTGACATTCAGAACAGCTGGAAAAACTGTTCCACCCCTAGAGTGTATATAAAAGATGGATGTAGCCACCTTGACATTAGCAATTGATTAGTGATGTCTCATTATGAGCCTTGACCTGAGTGTTTTTACCTTCCATATCTTAGTTTTCAGAAAGTGGAAGTGATGAGCAACGGGTGGATCTGGCCTTCACAGGAAGGATTTTGTAAAAGTCCTGGATCCAGATTTCATCATTTTGAGAAAGGGACAGTAATCACAAATTTGCATCTAACTTCATGAGGATAAGTCAGAATCTTCAGTACATGGAAAATTTGGGGTAGACGATATGCAATATGCTCTACTGAATGCCCTTCTATTTGAATGCTGTAACTTATGACTCCCTCTTGGCTTTTCATATTAAAAGTCTTGCTGCCTTCAATTTAAGGGTATATTTAATGAGAGAAAGTGTTGAGTTTTGCTGGTTATGGCTTGATATCAATTAGAATGCAGCTTGTGACAATGTGTTTCATTCACAAGTCCACATAAAGCTTTTAACTGAAGACATGCGAGTATTTTGCAGAGATGAGTCACTTCCCTTCATTTTTCCCCTCACTCACGTCTCACTTCTGAATGGGTATACATGTGTGCGGCTACACAGGCATTGCTGAATGTATGTGTGCGGCTCGTGGATCTGTGCCCAGTCTTCCCGCTGTGAGCATATGGTTTCTGGGAGAGTAACTTCAAACAGCAGCTTTTTGTAGCACTGAAGGACAGCATCTCATTAGGGTGTGTGCAGTTTGGTGTGTGTAGCTGCAGACAGAACTGAGCCTGCATTAGAACAGGTTATCAATTTAGTTTTTTGATTATCTGCAGTGCAGCTTATCTGGAGGAGATAAGCGAATTAGGCCGAGAATCGTTTTCCCCCAGCACTTCTGCATGCCAACGTTTTTCTCAGCAGCCTAATACGAGAATAAAATGATCTGATTTACTTTCTTATTTTTATGTTTCTCTCACAGGTACGGTTTCCCCTTTCATATTCAGATAGGATTCTGCAATTTTTTACATAAAAAAAAAAAAAGTTATCTTCTTATCTATGCTGCACAACAAAGCGACATCCATCAAAAGCAGCAACTTCTGTTTTATATTGTTCAAAAGGAAAAGGGAAAACAAAATAATAATAACAAAAATAACATGTAATAATAATCCTGTCCATTTGAGTCCAAGTTAAATGAAAAAGCAAACAGAACTCAGTGACTGAATTCAGTTAAGAAATGATGAAAATCCAAAAAAAAAGATGCAAATTATAAACAAAATTATTCCAAATTTATTCAGCATGTTGAATATTTGACAAGAAAAAGACGTGATTTATTCTCAGTGCAAACTAACATTAAGCCAGTATTACTACTGTGGAATATTCAGATTATCTGCATCTCCATGCCACTACCTATCCATCTTTTTTACCTTTACTTCTCTCGATGTCAATCACACTTCCTTCCTTCCTCTCTCTTATTCCCTCTCTCATTTACTCTCTTTATCTCCCTCCAGATGATTTATGGATATCTTTCATCAATGTTGAAAGCAGGGCTCATCTGTTCTGAACTACTGAAGTCCTGTATCATATGATGAAAGAAAAAAAGGAGAGATTAGACTTAAAGGATTGCATGCTATGTAATATGTGTGTCTGTGTGTAAGTGTGTGACAGAAGAAGAAGAAAAAAGAGACATGGAGTCGAGAGAGGAGAGGTAGAGGGAGGCATAGACTGTCTCAGCCTTCATATGATTTAATCAAAGCCATCCATCACATCAGGATAATTAGACAGCAGCATGGATTGCATGCCCAGAGCCCATCAGTTAGAACACATGTACACACAAGCGCGTTCACACCCATCGGTGATCCAGAAAACAAGAGAGGAGGGTCCCAGCGCAGTCAACACCAGATATACAGGACTGTCACAGCAATAACATCTTGGCAAAATTTAGACATAATAACTCAGCGACAGACAATGGGGAGCGGTTTGAGCGAGATGGCCTGAGTTGGTCTCCATCAGCGGGGATTTCAGTTCTTGATGGCTAATTAATTGTGCAGAATAAATGCCGGCAGTCAGAGAACTCTGCAGAAAACCAGATAATGACCAGCGTGCACGGCCTCACAGCAGAAAATGCCAACAAAAAAAGTCACGAGGTGTCATTCGTGTCATACGGCCAGTCCTAAAATAAGAGGAAAAAACTATAAATCTGCTTAGTCCTAATCTAGCGTTATATTCTTTGTTTGTTTTTGAGTTTTTATGATAAAATCTATACACAGACAAGGGATTTTTAAAGCTGCGGTAGTATGAATTAAATGATAAGGTTAAATGCAAAAGGACTCACTTATATTAACAAACCCTCAGTAAATAATCTCCTGAATCTGCAGCTGCACTCAGCAATGCTTAGGACCTATTGCCCTTAGCATTATGTGGTGTGGTTGCGTCTCGGCACTTTAATCACATAATTTCGAGCGGCAGCATGGGTAGCTGTTTTCAGTAAATAGTTCTAATAAAATTAATCTACAGTACCAAATGTCAGGCAGATAGTTAGGGACTTGCTGGTGAACACAGCAGAGCCTTCAGTTGCTAAGAGATGTTTTTCTTTTTTTAGATAGTAGTGAAGACTAAAAGGAAAATGCAAAGTAGACCCCAACCAATGCTGAATTGCCCATATCAGCTTTAGAAATCAGATGGCCACTTGCTATCATAATGTCCTCTTTGCTGTGCATTTAAATTTCATTTTTTTTAGTGACTTTTTGGTTTGGTTTGATCTATAAAACACATTTCCTGAGCCTCAAAGTAGCCTTTGTGTAGCAAGGCAACATCTGCTGCTTAAACAGTATGGGGCTCAAGAGTTTTAAATTGTACCTGTAGTTAAGAGCAAGCGATTAGTGTTGCTGTTGTTAACTATAACAGCTATCATTATGCCACTTCAAAAGCCCTTTCTTTCATCCGCCAAACATTACAGTTAAGCTTAAGGTGGATTTGGACTTTCAGATTTATTAAAACTCATTTTATAAAACGTCTTTGTGGTAGAGCAGTCTCACAAAACAACCTTCAAAACTGTGCAGCTAAGCCTTGCTGTTGCTGTCTTTACTTACTGTTAAATACTGCCACATTCATTTCAAACTGTGCACTTACCAAATGTGAATGCACACCTTCTAGCCAGTTTGCTTTTTTCAAGTGATTTAACATCAGCATGGGAAGGGCAAAACAAGGCCTTCTTCCACTGTCAGACAGTTGTTTTTATGCTCTGTTAAGCTAAAGGTCAGAGAGTAGTGAAATCGGATGCACTAACTAGCCAGTCAGGTTTTCCCGCTTGCTAGCAAAAGGTAGAGTGAAGCACTGCTTGAAAATACACTTCTCCTAAACCCAGCCTTACATAATTAAACAAAAATAAATGGATCACCATTAAATGGCGACCCAACCTTAGCTTGTTAGTGCTTATCTTTGGTTTGACAATGAATTTTGTTTCCTTAATCTCGTGAATGGCAGCATTGCTGACCCATCCAGGTTGAAAATACATATATCTATGCCCTTTTATACCCTTTCATTCCGCATTGTCCTGGATATAGATAGAAATCATTGTCTTGCTGAGCTTTGGTAGATACTATGAGATGTTCTGTTTGTCCATTGCAAGATCCCAAAACTTGCAGTGGACAAAAACCCTTTGGAAGAATCATTTTGGCTTTGTATTAAGGGAACCAGGGTGATTCTAACTTCTGGGTGCACCTACAATAAATAAAGAAATCTTTGTAGCACTCTATAATTTTCCAGTATTGCTTCTGAAGCTCGCTGTGCTTTCAGTGTGATGCCAAAAATAAATAAATAAATGAAATCTTGATGGCTTGTCATCCCTGTGATGGGCTGACGTCCTGTATAGAGTGTACCCAGCCTTTCACCCTGACAGCTGGGATAGGCTCCAGCCCCTACAATGATCCAAATTGGATAGGCAGAAGAAAACGGATGGATGGCTCTTGATGGCCAACTAATTCTGTTGTTTGATACCAACCTCCATTAAGTTTTGAATATCTGTGCATTTATCTAATAATTTGGAGTTATAGGACAAATGCTGACGTCCTAATACAGTCAGTGCTATTTTCTTGATATTTCACTGAGTATCTTGGAATCGGTTTTCTAGTAATGCTCAAATGTGCATCAGACAAACAGATAAGATTTCGCCCCGATATCATTTCTCAGTCGCGTCCTTTGTTGCTGATGTGTTTCGTCCTCACTGCTTTCCATCACACCCTGATATTAAAACAATGAATACATGTTTCAGTGCCAACTGTTGTAAGCCCTTTGTGTCTTTACTCAAATAGTTTAATGACGTTGTTAATAAAGTGCAGCATTCTTATGTTTGTTAATTGTTGATTTTAATAAATCAAACAAAAGGAGCACAGATGCCTTAATCCTCCTGTCTAAAAATAATGATTTTGCCAATTACATGCAATTCATGTGATAGGTACTGCAACTAGAGATTAGTGCTAATCCCTTCAAGACGTATTTGTATTGTCTTAGCTCATAATCAACCAACAATGTGGCTTTTTATGCTCTGACTGATCCTGTTTTAATGGTAATTTTAGGTTTGCATTGATTTGATGAGGGGGAGTGCAGTGGATTTATGGGCTCTCAGAGGAATTTAAAAACAATATAGACTAATTAATGTGTGCCTACTCTAATAAAAATGCATGCCAGTGGTTAAAAACTAGCCTCTGATCCCGGGTGATGGCAGTAGGCTCTGTTCTTGCTGAGTGCAGTGAGAGGTCGTGCCCTTTTCTTTTTCTCTCTTCTGTTTCTCGCATTTATTCTCATTGATCATGCAACTGAGTGGCAAGAGTGCAATGCTGAGCTTGAAGTTTTTTCTCTTGTCTTTCTGTCTCACCCCCACTGTGACAACTCTCATTTTCTCCTTCTGTGCTGCCTTCTCTCTGTCTAGTACATTAATAAACATAATCGCGAAAGCAAAAGCCTGCAAAAAATATCACATCTTCATTTGCCATTATCACCTTATCTCTTCTTCAGATGCAGCCTTTCACGCTGCATTTCATTCTCACTTGCGACTGAGTTGCCGGTGCAGGTAATAAGATGGTTTGAGCAAAAAACAGATTAGAATTGTCTCGGAAACGAGCTCGTAGCAACAGATAGATGCAGTCCTAAAGGGGAATAATTCAGCAGATTCAAGCTTTTTTTTCACACAGGGTGTGCATCTGTATGTCTTGACGTGTGTCTCTTTTTCCACGCAAGAGCACTGTGTGTAAATTGTATCCAGTGGGAAATGAAGACAGGTCCAACTTGTAGCCACTCAGAGTTTTTAATGCTCGCACAGTGACCTGTCCTGTGAGTCAGTGCTGAAGCAACATGTGCTTACATTAGACAAAGCAAGTGTGTTTATTCAGTGGTCTAAAAGAAACTGAAGTTTATTTTATTTCTGATTTCTTTTTTTCACACACATAAACCTATGCTGGGATGGTAAATGGGCTGGTTTTTGTATAGCACTATTCTACCTGAGCACTCAAAGCACTTTCTGCAACATGCCTCGTTCACCCATTCACACAAGCACTTTCTTCTACATCTAAGTGCTTTCTATCTAACATTCACCCTCTGATGAACACATTGGAGAGCAACTCGGGGTCCAGTATCGGATGCTGTGGCGTGCAGATCAGAACAGCCAGGGATTGAACCGACAACCTTCTGATTAGTAGGCGATCTGCTCTATCTCCTTAGTTACAGCCATCCCAATCCCTGTTTTACTCAAGTACTGTAAACGAGCGGGTGGATACTTGGATGTCATTGCCACTGCAGTGGTGTGCAGGTGACTGAATCAGCTTAATGAGCAACACCTCAGTTTTTAAAGAGTTTCTTAAAGCTGAACATAACACTGTTTAATTTGGGTGAGATGTGATGTTCCAGCTGCACGGAAGCAATGTTCCAGAAATTGTCAGGTAGGAAAAAATAAATGGGAACAGCAAACTTTTCATCTCTTTTTACTGATTCAAATAAAGACCTAACATGCGTCTAATATAGGACTACTTTTGTGGTCATATAAAACAAAGACCAGACTCTGATAAATGTCTCTTAGGTTAAATTGAATCGTACTACATCCTTGGACCATCTTTGCATTGGAAATTTGAAACCTACACTGAAATAAGATATATGCTCTATATCTGGAGCAATATAGAGAACGTGAATGATCGGTCGAGGTTAAAAATGGCACATTGCAGATATGGTTACCATGGTGAAAGCAGCTTATAGCAGACAACCTGTCAAGTGAATGCAGAGAGGGCCCTGCGGTCATAGCCTTGAACGTGTCTAATGTACACTGTACACATACTCAGCGTAGCCGGACTGCACGCAGAAAACTAACACATACAGAACACACTGAATCAGGCACACACTCCAGACTGACTGGTGGATTTTTAGCATTGCGCAGCACATCATATGTCACAATAAACAGTTACACAAATTTTAGAACATAATGTTTTGCATTCAGGGATACAGTGTTAGCCAAAATGAAGTGTCACCCAACCCGTCGTCCGCAGGATCCAATCTAGCCCACTGGATGGCTCTGAGTGGTGTGAAAATTACTGAGAAGAGGAACATAATTTTTGGACTTTTCCCTAAAGTGTAAAAAATGAATCAGATTCTGAAGGTGGTTATGTGAGCTGTTAATTTCATCCAAGACAGGGGTCTGAATCACTGTCGCCTGTGCAGCTGTCTTACCCATATCATAGGTAGTCAAGTAAAGGGGCCGTATCATTGTGCTTTGGGGTTTTTAGACTGGGGTGTTTCTTTGTTTGCAGACTCACAGAATATTAGAAAACTGAGACATATTGCTGAGATTAACCATTAACTGTCTGATATTTTTGCTGTAGACTATGAAAACAGCAACCTACAGTCATGTGAAAAATAGTACACCCCATGATTCTCATGTTGTTTGGACGAATTATAGCCCACTCTTCTTTACAACATTGTTTCAGTTCATTGAGGTTTGTGGGCATTTGTTATGCACCTTAATTATTTTCTTTTTCAGCCATTCTGTTGTAGATTTGCTGCTGTGCTCGGGATCATTGTCCTGTGTCATGACCCAGTTTCCACCAAGCTTTAACAATGAGACAGCCTCACATTTGACACTAGATTGGCAGCTGTCTTGAATGTTTTCCACTTGTGAGTAATGTTTCTCTCTGTAGAGTGATGGACTTGAGGTTGTTGGGAAAGGGCCTTAGAACACTTCCCAACAATTGCTTCTCTAAGATCATTGCTGATATCTTTCCTGCTTAGTCTGTGAAGGTTTTCAGTCATCCAGGTCATGGTAGCCTCTGGAGCTTGAAAAAAAGCAACTGGACTTCTTTAAAGTTTCTTGAAGATGTTTCACCTCTCATCTGAAAGACTTCTTCAGTTCCATAACCAATTGGTGGAGAGTCCCAGGTTCTTAACCCTCCGGGGTCCACGGACGCACCAGTGTGTCCAAACGACATCGCCAATTTGAGATGATGTATCACTGGGACGCCGCTGCGCTGAGTCTCCACTTCAAGATGAATCGAAAGTGCAGACTTCAAACTACGTACCAGTTTTTAAATTGTGTTGATAGGCCAAGTAAAACCAGAATTATGCCCAATAATTTACACCGTACTGTATGTTGTCTTCATGTTGTGTAGGAAGCACCAAGGTGTGAAAAAAGTTCTGGGCCATTACAATGAGTGGTTTCGGGTGGTCAAAGAGTAGGTACTGTCTGTGTGTGTGTGGGCTTCTGGTAAACTGCAGTGTTGAGGCTTCCATTTTCCTCAGTAAGCACAGCACAGTCCAGGAATGGTAACCTACTATGATTGGCATCCTCCCTGGTAAACCTTATGCTTTTATCCACTGAGTTGATGTGGTCAGTGAAGGCTTCTGCTTCTTGGGTTTTGATTTTGACCCAAGTATTATTATGTATTAATCAGTGGTGGCCAAAGTACTGACATTCTGTACTTAAGTAGAAGTACAAGTACTTGTGTTAAAAACTACTCTGGTAAAAGTTGAAGTACTGGTTCTACTTCTGTACTCAAGTAAAAGTAAAAAAGTACAGGCCCTGAAATCTACTCAAAGTAAGAAAGTAAAAGTAGCTCCTTGGAGGACGTTTCTACCTCTTTCTTACATCTTTCTCTGTCTGAGTGAAGTTATCGCTCATTCTTTACACTGCCTTAAAATACAGCAGCTGTTCTTTTAGCTAGCAGACACACTGTGTGACAAACTGCACACACTTTTGTTGTCCATAACATTTTCTCTCATTTATTTTCCTCACCGTTCCAGCGTGCAGCCTCTATGTAAAGCGCAACTTCCTCTGGCTCTTTCCGGTCTCCGAGCGAGCGTTGCAGGAGCCTCTCCCTCTACCGTGTAGGGTGTCTGTTCCCTCCCTCCCTCCCACCCTGTTGTTGCGACTTCCAAGAAAAAAAACGCTCGCAATCAAAAGCCGGCTCCCGCACTGACCGGAAATGCAAACATTTCTCAGATGCATTAAACCTCAAGTAAAGAGCTTGTTTTGAAAATGTAAGTAGAAAGTACAGATACTTGTGCAAAAATGTAGGGAGTAAAAGTAAAAAGTTGTCAGAAAAATAAATACTCAAGTAAAGTACAGATACCTGAAAAATCTACTTAAGTACAGTAACGAAGTATTTGTACTTCATTACTGTCCACCACTGGTATTAATGTATATAAGTATTAGTAT
Source organism: Archocentrus centrarchus (assembly GCF_007364275.1). Taxonomy (NCBI): domain Eukaryota; kingdom Metazoa; phylum Chordata; class Actinopteri; order Cichliformes; family Cichlidae; genus Archocentrus; species Archocentrus centrarchus. The sequence goes on from NC_044356.1 coordinate 24,651,851, forward strand.
TATGGAAGCAGTAAAGGGGTACTTAGTTCTTCATGGGACAGCATTTCACATAACTGTAGCAATGGAATAAATACCTCAATTCAATTCAACTCCATTCCGTTCCATTTTATTTATGTAGCACCAAATCACAACAATCACCTCAAGCTGCTTTATACTGTAAGGTAAAGACCCTACAATAATACAGAGAAAACCCCAACAATGAGACGACCCCCTGTGAGCTGAACAACTGTGATTCTCCCACACAGCCATCTCTATTTTCTCTTTTTTCAGACCATTCCCTGTAAAACTTAAGCACTGAGCAGGAGTTCTCTGGGTGTAGGATATATGACATGCATGACTGAGCCACCTGCCAACCTGGTAATTGACTTTTTCCTAGCCTCTTTTGCTTATTTTACATTCCATCCCTTTCCACCACCACCACATTTTTTCTCCCATATCCTCTTCTTCTCCTCATACTTTTTTTTGTCTTTGTTCCCTTGACTATTCTTTGACACTCCAAAGCTTTGCTCCCCTCATTAACTCTCTTTCATGGGGCTGCAGATGACAATAATTGGTTTGAAAACAGGAGACAATGGGATACAGGGATTATCCCAGGCTCACCCGCGCCAGCACTAGCACCCCGTGAGGACAGTGCTGCTCTGCATCCTCCCTTTTACTTTTTTGTCCATGTCTCTCCTGCAGACAGCAGCTCTTTCCTTTTAACTTTTGTTTCATCATTGGCCTAACTTCTTCATCACATCTTTTCTTAACCAACTCCAAATTTTTTCTTTACTCTCTGGATCTTTCCCACATCCTAATATTGCCCTCTCTTTCTTTTTTCTGTGTTTTTGTCTCAATTTCCAAAAAGTCCATACAAACAGGGACATTGAGTGGAAGCAAAACAAATATAATAGATATAAGAAAGTGTGTATGTATGCTTGTGAGTGAGTGTCTGCTTGTATTCCTCTGTGTAGGAGACTGGAGGGGGTGGAAGGAAAGGAGAGAAAAAAAAAGGTCAAAACAATCACACTGCTGTTATTACTACCATCCTTCCCGCCTCCATCACATCTACAAATAATGGTAATAGATCAGTCGGGTGAAGGAGTGCACTGGCCCTGACCACTGATGGTGAGGAAGGGCCAGGGCATAGCCCAAGGCTCCAGAACAGCATGGGCAGCAGGATTAGCCATGCTGGATGATCAATAATTCTATTTTACTTTTCTTCATCTTTGAAGATGATCAAGATAAGTACAGTTTCTCTGCTGTCATTACCATATTTTACTTTGCTCTAATTTTTTCCATGTATTCTGCTCTTTAAGACAGCTTCCAGACCCTGAGTCTGGGGCCAGTTTGTTTTGGTCGGACAGACAGATTTTATTGGCTTTGTTGGGAGGGTGAAATAGCTTTGCCCACAACCCTTCCCACTGCAGAAAGGTCCATTGAGACTTGGCCAATTCCATCCACTTTGGACACCATATGGTAAAAGAAGTGGTGACGGAAAGGAGAGCAATGGGAAGAAGCAAGAATTAAGAAGGTTTGGGAGTGAGAATAGATGGGTAATTACCATTAACATTACCACCATCACCAGCTGTAACACTGCCAGTAAAGAGCAACATCAGCAACACTGTTTCAAATAAATAGCTGCATTAAAATCGAGAATGATAACAATAATGACAGCAATGTTATAGTAATATCAAATAAAACATAATAATGTTAACAACAACCAACAACCACTGATGAGAGTAATAATATTATAATAAAATAATCATGTAAAGGTTAACTAGTCAGCAACAGCAGCAGTAGTAAATAAATATGAGAGACATAAAGCCTGAATTCAGTTAACATGGAGCGGACTTTGTGACTTTGTAAAGAGAAGGAGAGGACTGGGAAGTGTCTAATATTTCCCTTTCTTTCTCTGACTGCTTCTCCCCCTCTTCCTTCTTTGTGTTCTCTCAGAGAAATAAATCATGTGTTCCTGCCAGAATTAGACGTGACAATCACACACCCATGCACACCCGCAAACAGAAAGGGAGTTCTGTGAAATGATAATGACATCTGATTAAACACTGTGACTAATGTGATGTCATCTTTCCAAGGAAGCCATGGAGCAGTGACAAGGTTTTGGAGGGAAATAGAACAGAAGGAGGGCAAAGACAATGAGAGAGAAAAGGGTGGGCTAAGAACAGGATGGCTGAGGAATGGTGGTGGTGAAAATAAAATGCAAGAAAAAAAGTAAAGGTACGCCATCATCCCTGAGTTCACGTCATGCAAAGTGGCAGAGAAATGTCAAGTGTAGTCGTCCCAGTCCTTCTCATTGCTCTCCATCACTGTTTTTCCCTGTCATTCTATCCCTGCATCACCTTCTCCCCATCTGCTCTCTACGCATTTCTGTGTCCTAAAGTCACTCTTACCGTAGCTGTGGTTTATCTCTTGCTCCATCTCTCTCTATCTCTCTATTCTCTCCATCTCTCCCTTCCGGTGAGGGCTCTCAGGTTTCAGCTGTAACTGCTTTAGTGCACGGGATAATGGTTTGTAATTCACTTCCAGCTCCTCTCTGCTGGTCAGAGGCCCACTCATGTACAAGCAGAGAGAGGTAATCAGTAATCAGTGTGTGTGTGTGTGTGTGTGTGTGTGAGAGAGAGAGAGAGGAGAGGGTCCTGTAGCGTTTGTATCACCTTTTCAGCTACACTGCTGTGAGGCTGTGTGTGCTTCTTTCTCCTTGATTGCATTCATACATCCACATTCATACATTTTCTGGATGAATGAAGCTGTGTGGGGATATGTTACGCAACCCCGTGGAAAAATTAAATACCCCTTCCATCCAGAAATAATGAACACACATAGACACACACACACACATACAGACACTCTCGGTTACAATGAAGACACTAGGAAGCAACAGCCCCTCTGCCCCCCACATAACCCACTGTGGCACCATAGAGCAAGACTGTCCTTGACTATGAATAATACAGGGATCCCATATGTGTCAGCTTGTAAAACTAGATCACCAACTGTGGGCCCAAGGAAGTTTGGTAGGCTCAGGGGTGCCCCAGGGCCTCTGGGGTGGGGGTTTAAGGGTAAGCAGGACCAGGCACACTGTCCACTGTGCATTGCCCGCCTCAGGGCGACACACAAACTGGGGACTGGAACAGCCTGGATGAACATGACAGTAGCCATCTACTTCTACACTTCTATCTATGCTATAACTGCACTTTTTGACCCTTGATCGTGTTCTTACACTGGGGCTATATGAGGATTATATTGGGAGTATGTGCCTTGTATTTTGTTGCACACATATATTCATTGCAAGTGCTTTCCGGAGCAGAAAATAATTCAGTGAAGATTTTACTGTCTTATTTTTATAGCAGCTATGAATAATATATTTATAATAATGTGAAATGTGACACTTGTAAAAATGAACCTGCAGAGACTAATTATGTCGTTCTAATGACCCCCACAGCTTTATGCAGCTGGTCTATGGTTGAGGGAGATTGTGACATCCCAGCCGTAGACTATATATAGCCCCAGTCAAACAGACCTAGAGACCAGTCAGCAACCCTCTGGCAAGCACTCGTCACTGTGTATTCCCTGACTGGTTGGTGAGTAGTTGCAGGAAGTTGCTTGCTGTTGTTAGGTGAAGTTGGTCTCAAAGAGGGATACAGTGCTGCACCAAAAACCTCCCTGGGGTGCATCCTATATCAAGGTATTTTTTGCACCTTTTTGAAGAAGAAGAAGAAGAAATGACTATATTTGGAAATAAGGTTAAGATGCTAAGTTCGCAATCCACTAACCTGAGAGACACACATATCTGGTAGCTAGTGCTAACAGAATAATAAAATACTAAAGGTAAAGCACAAACTTCTTAGATTGGCTGTACCACACATAAAGGCATGTTCCTTTCACAGAATTCCATTGAAAATGCCCCAACACCACAAAAACAGTCCACAGATTGAATTCAGTTAGTTAGTGGGGTTAGGTAAATTGATGATTCTAAATTGCCCACAGGTGTGACTGTGAATGTGCATGTTGTCTGTCTCTCTGTGTTAGCCCTGCGACACGCTGGCGATCTGTACAGGGTGTACCCTGCCTCTCGCCCTCTGACTGCTGGGATAGGTTCCATGGATGGATGGATGGCGACTGAAATCAGTGGCTTGAATTATCGGAAGTGGAGCCTAGCAGACAGTGTCACTGTCCATTAGAGTGGTCACACCCAAATCTTAATCCTTGACAAATTCTAAATGTTGTTAAAATGCTCATCTCCTTGCAGTTGTTATGGAGGGAGGCCCAGGCTGCCCAGGCTGTAAACATGTTAATTGTTAAATCTGTGCATCTTAATCTGTGGGAATAGACTTGCTTTTGGAACATATCTCAAGTGGCCACTGGGGGAACTGCAGCATTATCATCATATTTCAACCCACTTGGTTACTTCTTGCTCTCAAACTTGAATTTACTGTTTTAGTGTCACAACAGTATTACAGTATTACAGTATTAGAGCAGTTTCTTTCTTTCTCTCCCAAAGCCAAGTTATCTTTCTCAGCCTTATGTAATCTGAAAGCATTTTTTATGTCTGTGTCGGTTCTCAGTCGACCAGGTCATAGTAGTCTCTGGAGCTTGAAAAAAAGGGAAACTGGACTTCTTTTTGCTTCTTGAAGACGTTTCACCTCTCATCTGACTATGACCTTTTTTCAAGCTCCAGAGATTTTTATGTCAGACTTTTTCCACATAATATTTCTTTCATGTTAGATTTGGCAAGCAAAAAATGTCTAAAGCGACAAATTTGTGCTACGATGGCTATTTTTATGCTGCAGTCATTAAATTCAAACTTGCAGATGGTCAAAACAGGCTGTCTGATAGCAAAAGTTCAGCGACACTCAGTTTCATCTAAGTGATTTTCCACTATACTCAAAAAGGGACTGTCACTGTACTGATGCGGCTTCAGCCTGAGAAAACTTGCATTCAGCTCATTTTTAAAATGGCCATCATTCATGACGGAAAGGGCAAAAGTTTAACAATGAAGCCATGAAACTTTTCAATTCTGATTAACTGAAACATCTTTATTCACTGCAAAGAGCCAAGAGTGAGATTAGAGGATTGATTTTCCAAACATACGCAAAATATGTCCAAATGTCAAACTGTACTTTAAAGAAGACGCTGAACTCATGTAGCCACATGCAGTAATCCAGACTTTAACATTTATGAATCTGAATACATTGACATTTCTCTAAAAGCGGCGACAGAAACACCGGATTTCAGAAAGTGTCTTAAAGCACAGAACCGTGACCATTCATACAGTGTACCAATAGCTTCCACCTCACTGGTGCATTCAGTTGCTCCACTGATTTTTTTTTTTTTTTTTTTTTTTTATTTAATCCCTCTTAGATTTCTTTTCTTTCCAACAGTTAGTGAACTTATCGGGTTTTGACATGGGTGTGTTGTCGCTGTCACGCTGCTGGCCCTTCCCTCTGTTGGCAGCAAGGTGGAGAGCTGCTTTGTTTGCCGAGATGTGCTCAGCAATTCAATTTCACAGCTCCGTCTCAGAGGAGAGCTGAAGAGCATAAGGGGAGAAGGGACAGTAATTGAAAGGCAGCAGAGCTCATCTTATGTCCCCTTCTTTGGCTTTTTTTTTTCCTTTTTGTGTAATTTTCTCTCATATGTATGTGTGTGTCATTATTGGTCTGGTTTGGACAATTGATGTCAAAATGACCTATCATGAACACAAGTGACATGGTGTTTTCTCTTCCTTTGTCCCCGTGTTTATAGGCCACAGAGAGCTGGCCTAGATTTGTCCTAAAAATGTGTTTTGATCTCTGCTTTGCTTTGAATCCAAGCCCTTTACTTTAATCAATAATTAAATTACCTGTGTGACAGCAGAAGTAATAATTTTGGCCACATAAAAGAGCTTGAATTTGAATGAATTTCAATCTAATATTTTCCCACTTCAGTTTAGATTTGTGAAAAAGTTTTCTTCCAGCTTTGAAAGAAGCATGCTAAGACTGTATAGCACTATTTTTTTATTACTAATTTATATCTATGCCAGTCTAAATTGTATTACTATTCATATGTTAGTACTTTAAAAATGTATGTAACTTTGTAAATATGTTGCAAAATTTTCATTTTCAATAAATGTCACTTTCAGTGGGAATTGCATGACGATAATCCAAAATTACATTTGTTTGAGCCCTTGTCAAATACAAATATTCATATGAACATTCAAAAGCAATAAAAAGATCCACTATGAAAGATTATATATATATATATATATATATATATATATATATATATATATATATATATATATATATATACATCAGCTCTTCCTTCCTTCCTTTGGTTCTTCCTTCCTTCCTTGTGACACTTGACTGTGAACAACAAGGTCTTTTAGTAGAATGTAATTAGGTCTGAATGAGTGTTTTGGCTGTGATTTTAGCCAGAGAGGAAAAAGAGGGAGAAACAGAGAGTCACGCTGCATAATTCACAGGGGATGGGAGATTATGCACCATCTGTGTCCATATCCCGGTGGCCCTGTCACAATTGATCCACAACCCTTGACCTTTTCGGAGTGTTTTCCACCCACCCTGTCATGCGTGCCATGTTGGTGTGCAAGCATGTGTGTGTTTGTATTTTTGGCGTGCTTAGAGCATGAGTCAGCCTGCTGCTTGATAACCTTTCCACTGGATCGCAAAGTGCAGGTCAGACGCGCATGAAGAGTTTTACTGTCTTTATCTTGTCGTCGCTCAAATCAAAGGTCAAGGAAGAGACTGAGTTTTTTAGAAATATTTGCCTTTTGCCAAGTCATCGAGAATGAAGACCGTGAGGATACTCGCAGGGCTGTAACTCATGTGTGTGGTGGTATCAGCTGTTCCCCACCCAAAAATCACTGTGAAATAATTTTCACGGTGCTTGCTTTGCTTTTGTTCGAGACAAGTGTTACAGACTCACACGGTCCTTGTATCAAGTTCGTCTGTCCCATCGGTGCCATACAAATTAAAGCAAGTCCAGCTTTTGATTGAAGCAATGCCTCAGCTTTGCGGAGTGTTAGTAAAGCTCATGTTGGGCTCAGTTTTCAGGCCACAGTCATCAGCTGGTCTCATGTCAGTCCACATAAACTGATTCATCAGCTGATACCTTTCTAAGCATACAATTGGCAGATCTCATATAAGACATGCTGTTTAAGACTAGCCCACTAACAGAAAATACTATACATACTACTTTTGGATGTTGAAGCCACTGTGATAGAGAAATGAATCTTTTGTAATAAATGTATCCCTGTGTGACTGTTGACCAGATCACCAGTTATAGAATATGCTGTACTGGTATATGTCATTCATCCAATGGCAGTAATAAGATACCACCCATTTTTCAGTACAGTATTCTTAATGTAAATTGGGGCCCAGCTTGATGATGACACATGCCAGTGTTATAGTCTGACACCCTTAAATGTAACTGGAGGACTGTGAACTAGAACCTAATTTTGCTTCATAACAAATCTCTTAGCTTAAAGATTCACTGAATATCCCTTTACCTCTTTTTAGATTCATATAAAGAGTGTTTGTGTTGTGAATACTGGCAGCTATTGTGTACCCAGGGCACTGCAGTGGAGACTTAATAAACTGTAAAATTATATGATACTTAATCTGCATTTTGATCTTGATCTTATTTGTTGAAGTGGTCCTAGCCTTAACACGGGCAAAGTGGAATAACTTTGAAGAAGCAAATCGGCTATGTGATGAGCTTGAACTAAATGACTATCTTACTGTAATTCTTGCCAGGGGTGGGATGCTTGAATACAAAGTACAACATGAAAGGCCCAGAGCCTCGGCTCTCCCACAGAACACATCAAAGAGCAGACAGCCGAATGACATCAAGCTTCCCTCTGATGGGAACGAGTGGTTGATGGTGTTCCTTAAATCCAAACGCCGCCCTGAAGTGTCCCTGCCCGAGCCACTCTCCTGAATTTTCTCTACCACTCGCTCCCTCTTGTCCCTGATTCCTAGCTTCTACAGTTGATTCACAACTCTTTTTTTCCACCCCCCCCCCTTGTCACAGCTGGCTGAGAAGTTAAGGCCGTTAAGGGTTAGTATTGATTTGATGAACTAAATCGTTCCGCTTTCATGGCGCCCTTGAAACTTAGTGAGGTCACACTCCAGATGCCTGTACACATACAGAAGTACAGCAGGAGAGGGAAACGAAAAACCTCATGGCCAGCCAGACGGAGGTAAGGGCACCCTCTCTCTGCCTGTATGTGTGTGTGAGAATTTGTGGGATGTCTAGGTAGCGCTAATATGTTGTAGATTCTTGTCTGATTGCGATTAATTAGATGATGAGAAGTGTGTGCTGACAAGCTGCTTATTCTGATTAGAGAGATCAGCTTCCTGTGAGAGGCAGAACTAACGAGGCTCGTGAACCTCGACACCAAGCTTTCTTAACACATTTGCACATTGTCTGCACTCCTCCTCCCTCCTTACTTTTCTGTCACTCCTTTAGCTTCAGAGCTCTGTGGCTCTTTGCTATTCAACGTGCACGCTCTGTGTACATCTAGAAACCTGGATGTGCAGTAGTAGTGTTCCGGAAATTTTGGGGCATCTCTTGACTCTTTTTCCTTGATGAGCATCACCACCTCTTATTAGTCAGTGTCACAACTGTTCAGATTAGCATCTTACATAATGTAGAGACAGCTTGCAACTTGCCAAACAGTGCTCTAGATACTTAACCTTGAAAACAGTTGGTAACACTAGTTGGAAATTATCTTGATGAATGCCTTAAAAAAAAAAACACAATCTCCTGAATGGAGGTAAAATGTCCCATAGCTCTAAGGATATATATATAAAACACCCATGCTTGGTGAAAATAATGTGTGACTGCACATTGGGTTTAACCAATTTGCAAATCATTGTTTCTGTTTTGGGTAAAATTACACCCAGGGTTCTTAGTTTTTGAGTTTGGTGGAATCTTTGGTGAATCAACAATCATTGCTCCCATACATGAAGTCATTACCCTCATTTACAGTCGTTTCTTCATCAGCCCTCCAGTTAAGAAATGAAGTGTAAAGGCTTTTTCCTAAGTGAGAATAAGCTGAATTCCATCACAAATATATCTGCAGCAGATGGGTAAACTCCTCTGCAAATGTGTAACTTTGAGTTAAGGTGGATTTACCCTTGACTACCTCACTGAATATAGCTTTTCCCTCTGTGTAGAAGGCCTTCTCAGCTATAGCTGTCTAGCTCATCTGTTTCCCACAGATGGCTTGTCAGTCACGCAGTCTCCAGCTCACAAGAGAGACAAAATTCCTCAAAGTTTTACTAACCATATCCCTCTGAGTCATCTCAATGCACTGCATCAGGGAGAAATCCCTGATTAAAGATATTCTCTGAGGGCTTATGGCCGTCTATTCTATTGTCTCCATTGATGAGTGATGGACAGATCATTCTTGCTATCTCAGGGACACATGCAAACACACCAAAACACATTAATTTGCAGGCCTATAAAGCAGTGTGGGATTAAAACAGTAAAAAGGCACTTGGCACGCAGTATATCTCACACAAACAGAGATAAAGAAGCGCGGTGGAAAAAACTAATGCAGCGAAACAGTACGTATGTGCATACACTCCCATACAGAATTCAATTTCACTGTTGGAAACACACAAATCACGGGCACATCATCTTCCACTACTGCAAGTCAGACAGCTAATCAAGTGGCTGTTTCCATGAGTTCGTCCCTCATTAGCATTCATTAGTGTTTTCCTCTTCACTACTTCCATGATCCTGATTATCTGTGGATCTGCAGTTGGCTCTATGAGAACAGAGGCTTCCTCAGAAAGCAGCACAGATACAACAGACCTCGTTAATCAAGAGAGCATGCAGCCAGATTTCATTATTAAACCTAGCCTACTTTTGGAGATAATTAGTTATCAATTAGTGTTTGATTCTACATGAGGTATCCTATGAAATAAAATCTGTGACCCCCATGACCTTGCAAACTGATTTTATTCCAGTCAAGAGAGACTCTCAGGCCCATTTAAAGGGGAGCTGTGAGTACAGTGTGAGTACTTGATTTTTTCGAAGTCTGAAGGGGTTATCACTGCTTGAGACCATTTTAAAGAAGTCACAACATGTGGGGTTTAACAAAAGACTGACTTGACCTATGACAGCTTAGGATCAAGTCTTGTGAGCTGTATGAGGCATAAAAAGTACCCCTCCCTCAACATTCCTCACCACCACCACCACCAAAAAACACACTCTTATATATATTTGTGCAACTTTCCAAACACTTATAAAAGAAGGCACGTACTGTAGAGTAGATAGTTGTATTATTGCGTTCACTAACTTAACCCATAGCAATAACTGAAAGCCAAGCTGTCTCACAACCCCTTGCCTGAATTTGTATTGAGTTTTTTTAAAATGTGATTCAGTTTCAGTTTAATTTATTTATTAAGTGCCACTTCACACCAACTTATCTTTAAATTGTCACATAAAGTCCCTGAATCTAGAGCAAGAACCCTAATCCCTGATCCAGCAATCCTCAATGAGCAGCACTTGGGAACAGCAGAAAAGAAGAACTTTCTTTCAACAAGAAGAGACCTCTGGCAGGACCTGGTTCAGGCAGGGCCAGCAATCTGCCACAACTGGATGAAGTGGGAGGGAGAAGACTAAAGATGAGTCTACAGAAAGACCAACAAGTGGCAAAAAAATTAATAGCAGGTGTGATCATCTGGATCTTTTTTCTTTTTTTTTTAAACCTTCACGGGAAACACACCTCTATATTGGAAATGGGTCTCTTGGTCTACAGTTTTAATCCAGACTGACTCTCAACAACTGCTGGATTTTGTAAAGATATCTGTGGTTCCCAGAGGATGAATTTTAATACATTTGAGTAAGCTGTGTTTAATATAAATTGAAGAACCACACGGTGGATCTGAAAGTGTTGTTCTTAAAACTGTTGCTGGAGTCCTGAGATCTTCAAGCAGCTCCCGGTTATATCTGTACACTTCAGATGATGTCCTATAAGTCCTGGATTTTATGCTCATTACTTGTTCTACATCAGCAAAGGTTTATGTTAAGGTATCAGCTGATGAATCATGTTAAAGTAAGCAAAGCAATGCCGCAACAGCATTTCTAAAAGTGTAGTTTGTGTGTTTTTAACTATCCAGTGTAAAGGAAAGTACTTTTTTAAGGTGACATAAACATTCATTGGGTGACAGGAATCTTAGCATGCATTATTTGGAGGTAAGGGATTTCAGTGAGGACAGAAATATATTTTTAAATAACTACATGACTGCAGAGGAACATTTCAGAGTCACATCTTCTGTTAGGAGCCCACCCGAAAACAAAATGAGCTTTCGTGCATTATTCATTCCAGATAAGCCATAGCAAAACCTACTGGTCTGTTTGATCTTTTCCTTGACAATTTTATTAGATCTGCCATCTCATTTTCATTTTATCTCACTAACATTTTATTGAACTGGCAGTTCTGATTGATATAAAAAAAAAAAAAAATCAAAGGCACAGTGAGCCATAAACAGCAGGGAGATCCTGTTGTTCTTTTCACTCCTGCACTGAGATCTTCCCATTCTGCTCTATTGAACTGATTGCAAATCTTACATTTATAACACCCGTAAATTTCGACTTTTTTTTTTTTTTTTTTTACTGCTCCTGAGAGTGCAGTTTTACAGCAAGTGGAAAAGTTTCCACAATCAGGCATTTCTTAAGGACATCTCAGCAGTTAAATTTGTATTGGTTTCAACAATGGCATGATAAACGAGGACTTGTATCAGCGCTGATTAATGAAGTCTTCATTATCTCCTGTTTTCCCTCTTCTTGTCGTTCTCGCGCTCGCCTGCGCTCATTGTTTTGCCTGGTTAGATTGCGCTGATTTTCCACTTCATAATGAGAGTGCGAACAATAGCGGGATACTTTTTTTTTTTTGCCTCCCCACTTCTCCTCCTTTGCAATACTTCTCCTTTTGTCTGCATTGCCAATGAATGACTCCTGAATGTCATTCTCTTTTTAAATCTCTCTAAATGTGAGCATTTTCATTGATTTTTAAACATGAACGGTGACCATATGAATGAGGAAACATTTCTATTTATTCCACCGCTGACTACTCACTGTGTGTTGTTTTGTTTTTATTGGGTTTTTTTTTTCGGGGGGGGGGAGTATAAACTGAAACACCAGTTTATGAAATTCAGGACTAAACGTCAGATTTTTCAAGTGCTGGGTAACAACCTGTCTTTTTTTTTTTTCTCTGTAATGCTACATGGTTATGTGCATATCCCATTAGATGGTATCTATTACAGAAATGAAATTACCCTCAGTTAATTTGATTTTGATAATATTCAGATAATAGAAGTGTGCAGCTCTCTGCGCTGAATATAAATTGAGCACACAGAATTATACATTCATATGGCACACAGCTGCAACCTCTGGATGTCAGATGAACTGGATTTCAGGGCTTTTTTTTCCCCTCTCTTGCTCTCTCTTTTTCTTTCTCTGACACACACTTGACTCAAAAGAGTACAGTAATAACATGAAGCCGCCATGGTGCGACAAATTCACCACTAAGTGAAATAGATTACTTTTGTTTGGCTGCTCTGCACGTGAGCAGTAATGGAATTACATATATCACTCATCTCTACCAAAAGACAAAAATCTGTATTGTTGGAACATTTTGGAGGCTTGCAAATGAGACTGTTTTCAAGACCAGTGTAACACTCTTAAGATGTTATTATGTATCTGGATATCATTGTAGCCAATCCCAGCTGCCACAGGACAAGAGGCAGGGTGCACATCTCACAGGTCACCAGTCTATCACAGGCATTCATGCTCTAGTTTGGTCATAAATATCTTAATGGCAGTAGTGGCACTTTGTGTTTAATGCTAATGAACAAATGACAGCATGCTCACTCACAAATTAAGAAGCTAAACTTGGTTAACCAAGACTATAAACATCAAATATGCAAAATAAATTTTTCATGCTTGATTTGCTGGAGGCTCACAGACTTGTCCATATGTAAGGTGCTGTTAATGAGAAACACAGATTAATGTAGCTGGTTTGACAAAATATCAACAATGTTGGCTTTGTGGCTTCCAGCTGTTCTAGTTTATTAAATCACTGCAGATTCCACAGGATGCAGAGGTGCGTCCTCGAAGTGAGATCATTTACACATGTGGAACAGCGTCATTATCCTCATTAGGTAATTCAGTTAGTAACAAGCAACTATCAGTTATTACTGACTTATAAAGAGGAAAGGCAGATCATATTCTACTTTTCTGCAATTGAGGCTATTTCCCCTTCCTCTTCTGGACTATTTAAGAGGCCAGTTCATTGATTTATTGCCAATGTCTGTTATTTAAACTGATGACCAAAGAGCTCATTTTTCTTACAGGATTTTTATAGGATTTTCTTACCAGGATTATTGAGCATGCATCCATACCGAAGAGCTAAATTTAAATTGGTCTTGATTCTGAGAGAAAAGTTTTTTGTTTGTTTGTTTGTTTGCTTCTTTCTTTGTTTTTTTTTTTTTCAGTATTTGTGCTTTGTTTTTGTTGTTTTATTCTCTCTTTAATCTAACTAGAAAGACAGAGCAACTTATTCAGTCGTGTCTCCAATGGTGTGCGCGTAGGTGTACATTTTTTAATTATCAGCTTTCTTTTGTCAAACCTACTAATCTCCTCACTACAACATGATTGAAACTGAGAGAGCACCTGCTCATAGTATTTATATCGCACTTATGAGTCATAGCAGTGATGTAAATTATGGTACAACGTTTATAATATGGCCCACAATCTCATATTTATATGCCAAATGTCACTGCAGTTAAACTCTAAACGCCCCACGTCCTCAAATATAAGCCTCAAGTGCCAAGCCAACAGTTCTGCTCTCCTGTCACATCAGGCTTTTAGTGTGTCAAGATATGAAATCTAAGGCAGAGAAGTAAAGCACTTGTTTGGGTACGTTCTATCAGAATTAGGGAAAATGGCTAGATGTAAAATATAAGTGGGGTTCTTCAGTCACAAAAACCACTTGTATCCACCCTGCAGAGATCTGCATTCAGTCTTCCCTTCTCCATGTGCCATAACCGTGTGTTAGTGGTAGTAGCTTGATGGGGTACAACTGAAGCCATTAGGCGAAGGTAGCACACATGCACACGCTGTCGCTGCCTCAAAACACAGTACTTTCACTGCCTGTTATTTCTCACCTGCTGCACAGCTGTGTCCCTATCGGCAGGAGTGACAGAACAACTCTCACTACGACATGGTTTTTATCTTTCTGTGTGTATCTGTAGGTTGCACACAGTGTATTTTTTTCCACCTGTATTTGTACACGTGTAAAATCCATCTGACTTCTGACGCATGCAGCATGGTGCACGGCAGATACAGTCTGCCTTTTGACTAAATGATTTATACGCATCCCATTTAGTGACTTCTAAACTGTTTCTTTTGCACCTTAATGACATTAAGTGTTATTAAGCCTCCTCCATTTGTTCAATATTGGAGTTCTGCAGACCGTGCACTACACTTTGAACACTGATATTAGTTGGTTGTAATAAGGTAAGGGAGACTGGTGTGAAGGGAAGGTGTGATGGGGATAATAAAGAGCAGGAAAAAATTGAAGAGGAAAGTAAGGGAAGGAAATAAATGAAAGGGAAGGAAAGTAATGGAGTCAACCCTACCTCTGTATTAGCTTTGCCCTTAAAGCTGATAGATAGATAGATAGATAGATAGATAGATAGATAGATAGATAGATAGATAGATAGATAGATAGATAGATAGATAGATAGATAGATAGATAGATAGATAGATAGATAGATAGATAGATAGATAGATAGATAGATTGATTGATTGATTGATTGATTGTCCATGATGGAGAGCAGTTTGTTCAGGGACCTCACTGTCTCACTGACTCAAACACTTCCAGAGTCTGACCAATGATGGTTCCAGCTTTGCGAATTAGTTTGTTGATCCTCATCTTCTTCTTGTACACAGCATCGGTCCTCCAGCCCAGTCAGTCATTCCAGTGAGTACCCAAGTACTAGTAGATGTCCACTCTTTCAGCCTCCTCACCTACAGTATGATGTTGATGGGCTTAGTCACAGTTTTTTTGTCCTCCGAAAGTCAACCACCACCTCTTTTGTCTTGCTAACATTCAGGAGGAGGTGATTTCTCCAAGCTCTTCACCAGCACCTAACCACTGCAGTGTCATCAGAGAATTTCTGCAGGGGGCATGATTCCCTGTTCTACAGAAAATCTGAGGTGTACAGAGTAAACAGGAACGCAGACAGAACCGTCCCCTGTGGTGCCCCAGTATTATGATCCACCACATCAGACATGTTGTCCCCCCAGTCGTACAAATTGAGGCCTCTCTGAAAGATAGTCAGCAATCCAGGAGATAGAAGTGGTGATACCCATTCTGAGCAGCTTATCATTCAGCAGACATAGTTGGATGGTATTAAAGGCACTGGAAAAATAAAGAAAACATGATTCTCACAATACCACCTATATTGTCCAGGTGAGAGTGAGCACACTGCAGCAGGTAGATAAGAGCATCATCTATCCCGGCATTAGGCTGGTAGGCAAACTGAAAAGGGTCAAGTGCATGTTTTGCCTGCAAACTAAGCCAGGTGATAAGCAGTCTTTCTAGCACCTACACAACATGCAGTATTCAAAATTGTTGAGGCCAGGAAAGGCTTTCTTTGACACAGCACTAAACATGTCTCCCATACATTTTCCTGCAGCAGACTCAGGCTGAAGAAATGCTGGGCAGTACGGGAATTCAGGACCCTGGGACTGATGAGATCAGGGCCTGTAACCTTACCTTGGTGTAATTGCTCCAACTGTCTCTTCAACTGGCCAGCCGTCACAATCATATGTACAACCAGGGGAGGAGGATGGTATTGGGGATTTCTGAGCACCCAAGCCCAGCATAGGGATGGAGACAGAGTGGGGGATGGTTTGATGGCTGAGGAGGTGTTAAGGTTGGTGCTGTGTGGGGTGGGGCAACAGGCCATCCAGCACTTAACTTGTTGAAGAAAAGATTCAGCAGGGATTCAGCAGGAGGTCAGCCTTGTCCAAGCTGCCCTCCTTCTGCTGCTGATCTCCTGAGCTAAGGCAAGTGGCTGAGGCCACTTGTTCAGCTGGAGTTTGGTCTCCATCTTCTGCCTGTTTGTGTCTTTATACCTCCCCAGACCCACTTTAAGTTTATGCTGTATCCTTCTCAACTTGTCCTTGTTCCCAGGCTTGAAGACCCTCTTTTGTCCATTCAGTAGGGCCATCAGTTCACTACTAATTGAGGGCTTACTGTCAGGAAAACAGCGCACATTCCTGGTTGGAATGATACCTTTGCAAAAAATTTATACATAAGCATGATCAGCCCAGGATGCTGTCAATGTTGTCTCCATGAAAATCCCAATCTGTAGTGTTGAAGCAGTCCTGCAGGGCCTTGCTGGCTTCTTGACGCCATCTCCTCACAGATTTGTTGGCAAGAGGAAGTCTTTATACTGCAGAGACATACTGAGGTGTTAACAGGACCAGGTTGTGGTTTGAGCTACCTAGTGGGGCCAGGGCAGTGGCTCTGTATCCATCCCTTGTGTTTTTTACAGATATTTATTGTCCAGTGTTTTATAGTCCACAAGATGCTGAACATTTGGCAGAGTGGAGTCCAGATTAATGTGGTAAAAATCAC
This sequence comes from Archocentrus centrarchus, assembly GCF_007364275.1. Lineage (NCBI taxonomy): Eukaryota > Metazoa > Chordata > Actinopteri > Cichliformes > Cichlidae > Archocentrus > Archocentrus centrarchus. The sequence continues at coordinate 24,668,508 of NC_044356.1, forward strand.
CAGTGATGCCTCTCAGTGTCCTTCTGTATATGGGTTTCCATTTGGATAATGTATGGAGAGGGGTTTTCAACCACCACAAATGATAATACAATGATAAGGTGGCCTGAACAGGAGAAACATGAACACAATCATCAAAACTCAAAAATACAGCATGAGGAGCACAGACACTGGCTGCAGTGGGCACTTTTCATTGTTTTTTACACTCAAATTCACTTCGGCTCTTTGAATGTTATAATTTTAGTCTTCTCCATGGCTGGCTGATGGACCAACAGCACCACAAGCAGGAGTAGTCCACAGACTGGTTGTATCACATGTTTTTAACCTTGCCTCTATCCGACAACAAACACTCGCTACAGGTAGACAGCTAGTCCATGATTCTCTGCAGGCTGCCTTCTCCCTACCCCTGCTCAAGCATAAAACAAACATAATATGGATGCACAGTCACAGCTAAAAGTCTTGAGAGCAGACGTTCCTTCACTGTAACATGGCAGTCCTAGATCAAAGCACCAGCCTAAGCTGGCACACACATGCAGACGTGCATGCATTATGCAAATACATGTAGACATTTTGCATGTACACTTAATTTGCATTTCAAACATGTCAAAATTTGTGCTTTAAATCGGTAAACACACAGACACACACACACACACACACACAACTTTGATTTCACATTTTACCCTTGGAAAACGAACTGAGGCTGATCACCATTACTGATCAAAGTGCGCAGTTCTAATCTCTCATTTACTCTTCCCTACTGTTTCATGTTATATTGACACTTGTGTGTGATATTTATGCAAATATATTCTACATGTAGTACTCTAGTTCAGCAAGTAACCTAGCAACACTAGAGTGGTTAGAAGGCCGTTCGAACATATGGATGTGTGTGTGTGTGTGTGTGTGTGTGTGTGTGTGTGTGTGTGTGTGTGTGTGTGTGTGTGTGTGTGTGTGTGTGTGTGTGTGTACATCACTCTTCTTGACCACCTTGGACATCGCTGCGCTATACATGATTGTGCAGCAAATGGAGGATTTTAAAGTGTTTGGGGATCAGAACTACGATGCTGGGGAAGTTGTAAATTACAACTAGAGTGAATCATCACACTGCGTGATGCTAATTTGTGATTTATTTCTTCTGATTTTGTCTTTGCTCTGATGTCTTGCTGCGATTTTTGCCTCTCTTTGCACACCTGACAGTCAAATAGGTGCAGAACTTCATCTGTTTTTATACATTTTTTTCATACAATAATAATAACTTTTTTTTTTAAATCTCAAAACAAAGTGAGTACAAGTTGCATTTAGAAGATTTTCCAGAGCACTTTGATCAGATCACGCAATCATCTTGAGCAGATACAATTTTTGCTCATTAGTCAGGGAATTGCAGATATTCGAAATTTGCATGAGAAGGGCTTCTCTGTGTCGGAAAAGATGAGGCAAAGATTGTCACTCAGCAGCTAGAGTGTGTTTATGTCTGTGCATATGAGATAAGGATGGTTTGAGAAAAAAAAAAAAAAAAGAGTTCATTTGTGGCAAAAAGCTGGGAAAAGCAAATTGTTCCTGCCGGTTTATAATGTCAGAATAGTTCATAATTAAAGTTCATTCTTTACTTTGTTTCATGAGGTGTTATGAGGGACCCACAGCACTCAACAAATCCTGAATTCAAATCTGTGAGGGGAAAAAAAAACTTTTTAAAACCTTATTTTGTAGCAAAATCAGCAAACTTTTTAATCAGATTTATCAGATTGGACTCTTAATTCTGAACATTGTGTCCCAGTGAACAATGAAATTAAAGTTAGTTTTGATAATGCTTCAGATTAAGTGCCTAAATATGTGTTCTGAAGCAGTTCAAAGTGGCTGCCAAGTTGTGAGGCTTGCTTCTTGAAGGACCTTGGTACTACCAATGAAGTAAAATAGCTCACTCAAGTGAAAAAATGTCTTTAAACGGTTTAAAAACCAGTTCATAGGCTTTATGAAACTGTGGAGACATGAAAGCTGCCATTGGTGTGAGTCTTAATGCTGTTCTGAGCCTGTGCATCTACCTTTGATTTTCTGTCAGGAGAGTTTGTAATACAACAGCAGCGACGCAAGGGATTCAGAACGGGGGGAAAGAAGGAGAATCAATCCACAGAGAGAGTGGCAGAAACAGAAAGTGAGATGGAGGTTCAGAGAAGGAAATAAATTTCTGAAGTGACAAGGTTCAAGCTGAGGAGATGAGATGAGAATGAAGAAGGAAAAAGGAAAAGGGAAATGAGGAGGAAACAGAAAAGGATGAAGGGTAAGGCAATAAGTAGGTGGGGTGAAATGTGAAATCCAAAGTGAAGGACCATCTTGGGATGGGATCACCCCCATGTGTTCTTGGACCACACCCATCTTACATCTTTTTTTAATTTTTTTTTCAGCTACACCCTCTTAATACCTTTAGGAAGGAGTATAAGCCTTGATTATACTCTGTTGTAGACATAGACAGATGGAGACCCAACAGCTGAGTAGTCTTTCCTGTTATACTTCTTTGAAGACCACTTGAAGTCTGTTGCCGGGGGCACATGCGCAGTCGGTACATTGTGACCCAAAGTTACAAAATTTGGCAAGCACGTGGACTTCCACACAGATCCTCACGTTCTCTGTCTAATAAAAACTCAGATCCAGGCGAACTCATGGACATAAAAGTATAATCACGGCCTTATCCTCTGAGAGCTACAGTGTGTACATGCCTGTACCGAAGGACTCTAGGTTAGCCCCTAATGTCTGACAGCTGATTGTTTGAACGAGCTCGTTACACTGTTCTTTCATCACATCTGATCCCTGTTTATCCCCATCTAATATACCCAGTCATGTTCTTGCATGTTATCTAAGGCAGAGAGAGAAAATGAAGGCCAATTACAAGTGAGCACCATTCTGCTAAGTGGTGTTGGTATTTTCCTTCTCATTAAGTCACAGTCAGAAGCCCTCTCAGGCTGTTTTCAGTGGCATAAACATACAGCTTAATGCTAAATCTGCTTTTTGTTTTTTCTTTTATCCAGGTCACTGAATCAGACTAATAGATGTTAGACAAGACCAGGCCAAGATGTTTTTAAGAACATAGGTATGCATTTTGATATCATCAATTTGATGCCATTATATTCTATGTTGAAAGGATAATGATAAGAACATTAAGATTAAATTTTCAAACTCTCCAAAACTCTGACAGGCATGGCCAATTCAGAGTCAGTTTGCATTTTAAATTGATTTGTTCCAAAATATGGAACTGATTAACTTAAAGTGTGACGATGCATTAAGTGATGAAAGGTGCCCTCTCACACCTGTAACTTTCACAAAGATTGAAGTCCAGCTTTTTTTTTAAATCTATCATCAGGTAAATAAAATACTTTTTAGTTTGTTTTGTTTTGTGAGAAGCACATCTGGAATGTGTGGGAAGTTATTTGAGTGCTCCTAAAGCTTGATGATTCAGCATACCAAGAGTTCGAACTCTAGGGGCCACTGTGGGTTTAGACTCCTGACAACAGTCAACACTGGTTAGATGCAGGTGGTAATCAAAAGCATTACATTAGCATCAAAGAGTCCAAAAAGATTTAATTCACAAAGGTTTTAAATTTTTTTTTCTAGCCTGCCCTAGATACCATCATTATTAATATTACATTTTTTTAAGATGCAGTACACCTAATAGTGGGATTGTTGGTACAGTGGATTTCAAGAGACTGTTACAGTAGATATGAAGTTCGTTGCCTTACAGTGGACATTTAAGGACTAGCTTGGCATTGCAAAATCAAAAATATCACTGATAGGATTGGAGGTTTTGTATGTGATGCACTAATAATGTGCAAATGTAAGTACACAGACACAGGCAGTTAAATTTACTAATGACCTACACAATCTGACCAAAAGCAGCGCAAATTACTAACTGTGTAGTCGGACTGAGGGTATCAGTAACTAATACAAAAATAATACAGTGCAAGTAAAGGTTTCATGCATGTGTTTCTCTCAGGAAACAGCACGAGAGTCCAGACCATGAAGAGGAAGCAGGATCAATATGTTCTCACACGGGGTGAAAAATCTTTGGTCTTCGATACAAGTGCAGAATCATCTGTCAGAAACTGAGACCCTGCATTGTAAGAGCTCAGCTGGAGCATAAAATTCATATAAGGAAACGACTGCTGAATCACATAAAACTCCAACCTGAAATCTGTGTCTAACTGCTGACCTGTCAGTTGTGGAAAAGAACACCATTTACCATCAGATCCACACTGTTCTGCTTACGTAAGCACACACATCAGTCTAATTTTTGTCCTTTAAAGAAAAATCCAATGTCTCACTGGCTCACGACTCATGTTCGAGAAACCAGTTTGAGATGATCTGACCTTTGTGACATGGAGCGTTATCCTGCTGGAAGCAGCCATTAGAAGATGAGTAAACTGTGGTCTTACAGGGATATGGGCAGCAACAATACACAGGGAGGCTGTGGTATTTAGACAATGCTCATTTATTACTAAGGAGCCCAAAGCATGCCAAGAAAATATCTCCCACACCATCACATCACCACTGCCTGTTGATACAAGGCAGGATGGATCCATGCTTTCATGTTACTGACATCAAATTCTGACTCTACCTGCAGAAATCAAGACTCATCAAACCAGTCTACATTTTTCCTATCTTTTGTTGTCCAACTTTGGTGAGCCTGTGCAAAGCCTCAGTTTCCTGTTCTTAGCTAATAGGAGTGCACCCCCAGTGTGGTCTTTTGCTGCTGTAGCCCATCTGCTTCAAGGCTTAATGTGCTGTGCATTTAGAGGTGGTCTTCTGCATATATACTTGATGTTTTCATAACAGCAAGTTGCACCCATGGAAGATTAGGATGACAATACATCTCTTAGATTTGTTTTTGAATTCCAGAGATGTATAAATGTGATATGATTTTCTGTACTGCCACCACACACACACGTCCCTGAAGTTGCTTTAAAAGAAAAGTTGTACTGACCCTCCACCACCTTTAAACTGACAGTGCTGGATTTGTTGAACATTTTCTGCCAACATACACTGAGTGAATATATAAGAATGAGAGACGGGAGTAGAATAATAAAGGGAAAACAAAGGTTTGTGCGAAGGAATATGGGAAGGATGAGAGGCAGGAAAACAGGGCAAGAGGAGGAGGAGACTGAGTGAGCGTGATAGAAGAATTGCCCCCTAGGCACTCTTCAATTTTGCCCTTATGATGGGAGCATATTTCCCCTGTGCTGTGGCCATCATCTCTTTTTCTTACACGCACACATTCACTGTCAAATTCCCTCTGCCTCTCATTCCAGCATTTCCCTTCTGCACTTCTTGCTGCATTTCTTCTCCCTTCTCTCTCTTTATTGTCCCTCATAGGCATTTCCAGCACCACTCAATTGTCCGCTGCCTTCACCAACAACTATTTCACTGTCTAGAGCGAGAATGCGGGCGCACATTTCTGTGAATGTGCAACCTACCTTTCCCCAGCACCGTGTCTATATATTAGCTTCTGCCAGTTCCCGCTGAAAAGGCTACTGTGACTTGTAGACTTGCACATGCACCCATTATATACACCTTTTTTTTCCATTTTTCTTAATGTTTCACTCCTTTTTTTCCCACCTCTGCCCTTCTCTCTGTATGCACAGAGCTAACGAGCTGCAGCTACAGCTTGGCTCTATAGTCATGTTTTTTATGGGTCCACTTCTCCAGGTCACCCTTGAAATGTTCCATCTTTCCCATCATCCCTGATTCTTTCTGGATCATGATGGGTTAGCTACGGCAGTTACTCGGCTGCCAGAGAACTGTGTGTGTGTGTGTGTGTGTGTGTGTGTGTGTGTGTGTGTGTGTGTGTGTGTGTGTGTGTGTGTGTGTGTGTGTGTGTGTGTGTGTGTGTGTGTGTGTGTGTGTGCGTGTGTGTGTTTGCATATCAGAGAAAGACAGTGGAAAAATGAAAATAGATCATTCATGGCTAAAAGCTGAGAAGAGCAAATCAGTCCTTCTGCCAGTTTCCCAGCATGCATGTCTCTGGCTGGCAAAGAAGGAAGTGTATGCCAACACATAGCTGAGCCAATCCTCTATTACTTCCTATTCCCATAGTCATACATTTCACTATTGTCTGTCCCGCTTGCCATTATGGGCTTGCAGAGTGCCTGTGGTTAATAGTATCTTTGAAGTACCAGCACATATGGACAGACACCAGACTGGTGAAAACTTTCCTATTGTTTGACTACAATTCTATAAGGGTTCTATGCAGTTCACCCCACTTTCTTAAATGGGTCGACGTATCTGCCTCAGACCACGTTGTAGCTTGGTTCATTGTATCTGCAGTCAAACAAAGCCAGTATTCAGGCACACAATACCCACTGCCTCGCAGCGTTAGCCCATTTCAATAAAAACCAAGGCTGCGGCTGCCTTGTCCAAATGATTGTCTGCTATTGTCCCCCATTAAGCTACTGGCTATAGAAAAAAATATGGGGAGAAATATTATAACTGCTAATTCATGTTCTACACAGATGAAACTGTATGACATTTTGATTTGAATTTTTGCTTTATTACAGAGAGTTAAAGGAAATTATCTAATCTCAGTGCATGCAAATTGTTAAGCTATTATTAAGCAGCTGAAAGCTAGCTTCGTTTTGTACTTAGCATCTATAAAAAGTAAAAAAAATTAAAAATAAGTTTGAAAATGCTGCATTGTACACTTACATGCCATGATTACTTCTTACCTTTTTTTTTCTCCCTTAAAAACACATGATTAAACAAAGAACACTATATAGAGATAAGTCCTGTTGATACAGGTGTACAAAATCAAGCACCTAGTCATGCAGTCTGTCTTTATAAACATTATTCTAAAGATGTCACTGAAGTTCCAATCCTCTTCTGACATTAAAATCAGCACCAAAACTGTGTACTGGGAGCTTCATGGCATGAGCTGCCATGACTGAGCAGCTGCTGGAGGTGTAATGTGTAGGTGGCCCAGTACTTTTGTTCATACAGGTTATAATGTCTCTTGTTCAGCCGTTACAGTTGTGGTGTGATGAAGTTTGTCACCTTTGGACAGAGTCAGACTAGCTGCTTCCTCCCATTTATTATTCAGTTCAATTCAGTTTTATTCATATAGCGGCAAATCACAACAACAATCGCCTCAAGGTGCTTTACATTGTAAGGTAAAACCCTACAGTAATACAAAGAAAACCCCAACAATGGTAAGTTAAGCTAAGCTAAGGTGTTAGCTAGCTATATTTACTGGAGGCCCATGGCCCATTCCTCTGGGCCCTGTTGCACAAAGCATGTTCAACAAATTCTGAGTTTAAAAATAAACTCTGAGTTGATCAACTCTGAGCTCGGCAACTCTGAGTTTTTGGGTTCAGAACAACTGATCAGAGTTAGTTTAATCAACTCTGAGTATATTCACCCCGAGTTAAGCATACGTACAGGTAGAGAAAGAAAGCCTTCAGCAATGAAGCTCCAAGACTATGATTCATCATGGCACTGAGTAAATAAAGACCAGAGCCTCCATTTTAATCCAGTGGACCAAGGAGTTTGAATATGTGTCAGTGTGCAGCATGAGGTTTATCTTAAAAACCAGGAGGGAACAAAAGACTAAATTAAAAACATAACAAAGAAGACCCAGGACCATTGCTCAATTAGAATCCTATATCAGACAAGAATGGCACAATATTCCTCTCCCAAACATCCAGCAACTGGTCTCCTGTGTTTCCAGAGAAGAGGGGATGCTAAACAGCGGTAAACATGGTACTTGAAATGTGCTGTTGCTATTGAATTCAAAATTACTTTATTTTTTTTCCTTTATAAAATTTTATGTTTCCTATATTCTATTAAAATATGGGTTTATGACATTTGCAGTTTGTTGCATTCAGTTTTTATTAACATTTTGCACAGCATCACAACTTTTTTAGATGTACTTCGTGTCTACTCCCCTCTTGTTTTATTGTTTTACTTTCGGCGTCCCGTCTGTTTCCTTTCTGTCTTCTTTTCTGTCCATGTGAGTTCAATTTTGTACTTTCAGATTTCTAAAGTTTGTGTTTTGTCATGTGACAAAGCCTCATTTTGCCATGCTAACTCACATACAGACTCACAAGGTGAAAACAATACCAGCCACTCCATAGTGGCTCATAACTGATTAGAGCTGATTAGAGCTGAAAATGTATCTAATCTGTGATTCAGTTTTTTTTCCCCCCTGCCCACAACAGGATTGCCATCTCAGTCTTTGGCTCAAGATGTGCCTGAAAATCTGTCATGATGCTTTTGATTTATCTTGTCTCCAGGCATGCAATAAAAAAAGAAAGCAAACTTTTATCAATTAGGCTTTTCCAGGTGTTGAATTTCACATTTCACTGATTTGAAACACCCTTTGACCTACTGCTGACAGAGACGGTGGAGAGCGGGCACACTCAGCTGTTAGCAAAGTGGGTCAGAGCAGCTGGCATGAGCACATGAATATTTAAAATGAAACAGCTCCAGACTGAAGCCTCTGTAACAATCACTTCGATGCCAAGGAGTGTTAAACAATAGCAGCATGTTGTACAGCTCCAACTGAGCAGTTACTGAATATTTCTGCCTACGCTGAAAGGAGGGGGAAGGTTATCCAAACAGTAATAGAATTACAGAAGGAAAACACAGACTAGAAGTCATCCCACCAGCTGTGCCACCGTTCGGTTCTCCGATCCAATCCATGTTTAAAAATCTGAGATTCTTTTAGAAACCAGATATAGATCATGTGCAAAGTTACAAGTGCAAGACAAGAATTTGGGAAAGGGTGCAAAGGTTCCAGGGCCCACACTTACTTTCAAAGTCCATCTTTGTTTTCATCTGAAATACTCCCCTACAAAGTTGACTGTAACTTGCTCTGTTGCAATGCTGCCAAGGTGACTAAAACTATCCACAAACAGACAGGGGGGGGGGCTTCATTTACAGTCTTGGATTGAATCACTGCAGAGCCTACACTGTAGTGGGCATTGTCACTGTTTGCAATTTTTTTTTTTTTTGCATTGCTTTTCCATCAACAGTGAAACTGAGCTGATCATGTTCACTTGGAGCTAATAAATACTGGACAACAGTTACTTTTCTTGAAAACGATATCAGAGGCGCAGCTATGCACGTACTGTCAGGGCTATGAAAACAAGAACACTGGCATATATCTGCACTGACAGAATACTAGCTATGGCACTGTGTAAGCTAGGTGCAATTACAGCCTTTTACAGTTTGCTTCAGTCTGCTAATCAATATACTGTGTTTACGAGGCATATTTCTATGAAGCAGATCAATCACAGCTGTTGAGGTCTGTGTCGCCGCAACATGTATTTACATTTCTGGGAAGGTGCATGTCAGACTACATAACAGGTTACAGCTGCACTGTGAGTTCATCGTTGTGCTATTATGACACGCACGAGCAAGAAAAATGAAAACAATACCTGCCACAGTTTCACAGCTGGTAAAGATAAATGCAAAAAGAAGGGAAAGCACATAGAATCGCTTTAATGAGTGGCATTTCATTAAGCTTTTAATTTGAAGAGTGTTGAACAGTTTGGAGAAGTGATGGGGTACAAGGATGAGATAGAAGAGCAGAGAAGAAGCACCTTAAAAGTCTGTTATTTGTTGTGTAAATAATACTATAGTACCGCAGTTATCTGAGAAGAAATGCATAGAAGAGAGCCCTGATGGATGACAGAGGCCATAAGCTGAATAATGGAAACAAACTTTGTAATTAACTCAACACAGAGTGCTGACAGGCAGAGGGCCAAACATACTGACAGGTTAAAAAAATGAAAATGAAAAAAATAAAAAAAGAAAGAATGAGAGCTGGGAAGGGAGAGACATGACTGGAGGATGGATAGAAGTAGGTCAGGAAGAGAGACTGAGAAGAAAGGGAGAAGTAGTGAAAGGGAAAGTAAGAAGGAAATAAAGAGAAAGTGACAGCCAAAGTTCAGATGTGTCTTTCATACCTTACTATCTTAGCGGTCTCTGTGTGCATATGTTTCTTTTTGGTGTGTGCGTGCGCAGCCACACATTGATGCGGTGTGTGTGCGTGTCATTGACTGACAGCTCCCAGCCAGCAGCTTGCTCCAGAGCCAAAGACTTCATAATAAACAGAACATGGTTTAATTTACTCCTTCAGGCAGCGTGGTGCTGCTCGCTTGGCTGTCTACTAGTGCAACCCACTGCATAAAATATAATTCTCAACAAGTTATTTGATATTGAATTCACATTCAACATTGAATCTTTTTTTTTAAAACATGAAATATCAACATTTATTTTGATATATAAGACAGAATACACAATTCATCCTTGGTGTTATCTGACCTGTACTCCTGACAGAAGAAATTGAAGTTTGTCCTCGTGCTGTGACAGCAGTACCTGCGTTAGAGTCGAGAGGGCATTTTGATTTGGGTCTGAATGCCGGGTTAGCTTCCACCTCACCATGTATATAACGAAAGAGGTACAAAATAGATGATCACGGCAATCTGCTAGCTACTAAAGCATTCAGAAGGTTTTCGGTCCAACCCTGCATACCTCAATTTTTATTATTACAGTATTTTAGTGACCAATTTCACCTTGCGACAGCAAGCAACATGATTTTTCCTAGAAAATGGTGGTTATCATGTCTTTAGGTCTGCATGACTGGGGCTTAGCAACCACAGCCAGTCGAGGAATACTGATTTTTCCTAGCGACCAATGGTGGCCAGGTGGTCGCCAACCTATCTCTAGGCCTAGAAATGCCCGACAGGCTAGCAGCTATCATATCTAAACATTTCCAACCTTCCTGTCACATGTACAGTTGTGGTCAGAAGTTTACATCCAGTCATTCCAGCCAACATCTTTAATGATTTTAAAAAACAAAAACTGGGTACAAAGTTTGAATTTATTCTGACCACATATGGTTGTTGCACTTCAATTGCTACAATTCATTTAAATTGGTTGGTTTGCTGCCACAGACCCATCTTTGATGCACAGTCTAAAAATTTTCAATAACATCAAGGTCGGAGTTTTGGGAAGGCCATTACAGAAGCATCATGTTAGCCTGCTTTATCCATTATAAAACCAGTTTTGATGTGTGTTTGGGATCATTGTCCTGTTGGAACATGCAACTATATCCACTTTTAACCATCTAGCTGGTGATTTGAGGTGAAGCTGAAGAATTTGGAGGTAGTCCTCCTTTATTCCTTCTACTTTGTGCACTGCACCAGTACCACTGGCAGCAAAACAGCTCCAGAGCATGATGCTACCACCCTTATGCTTGACAGTTGGTACACTGTTCTTAGGTTCGAAAGCCTTACCTTTATTCCTCCAGACATGCCTCTGTCATTGTGGCCAAATATGTCAATAGATTTGTCTGGACTGACAATAAAACTTTTCTCCAGACGACATTTGGTTTATCCATGTGGACAGTGTCGATTTTGGAGCAGGGGCTGCTTTCTTGGTTGCCACCCTCTCAGTCCATGGTGATGTAAAACTGGCTTCAATGTTGACAGTGACACTGGTGTTCCAGCAGTTTCCAGTTCATGGCAGGCATGAGCCTGGTGGTTCCTGAGTTATTCCTAACCAATTTCCTAACCAAGATGGTTGCTATCTTGGCTGGCCTTCACAAACTATAAACAAAAAAAGAGTTTGATCTGTAGGTGAATTTACATTAGTATCAATGGAGCCCCCCCCCCCCCTTTTTTTTTTAGAAAAAAAATTGTGATCTCTTTCTCAATGAATGTTTTAAAATCTGGTTATGTAATGTTGAATAATCGCCTACAGTATATTAGTTTGTACTGAAATGTTTGTGCTAATTATAGACCCAGAACACCACTTTTTTTTTTTTTAACTAGTGTAGCTAATAGAGTGAAACAGTAACAGTAACCAAACTGAATTTTGTTAGCTCCATTATCTTGGGGTTAAATATTGTGCTTTAATACTGCTGCAATGTTGAGATGTTTATGGAGGCACAAGGTCCACAATCAAAATTTTCAAGAAGTCATCACCTGCCACCTCATTTAAAATACCCTGTGCTGGAAACGAGACAAAGACACAGGCAACAATCGAAGGACAAAACACAGATAATAATGGTTCATAATATCACAGCTGCTGACTTCACTGACATCACTGTGATTGTTGACTGTTTTCACTACAACATGCAACGCATTGTACAGTAATGGCAGTACTGTTACATTTCCTCACAGGAATTGCTTGTCAAAGAGGAAAATACTCAGGTTTTATTTTTTGCAGTCAAATAAACACAAACCCACAGAGTTAATGAGAGGTGGCCCAATCCACCCAGGTGCCAAAGCTGTCTAAAATCTGTCCATGGTTGGATGCTGACTTGGAGAGGTCCATCGTCATGGCCACACCAATGACACGGCTAGATGTGGGTGAGCTTTCTGGGTGGCAGCTCTCATTCAGCCAATCAAGGCAAACAGGCCACGCTCTATTTAATGATTATCCCAGCATCTGTCCCCTATCTCTCATCTCCGCGTGAAAGCCGGCAAACACAAGTGCAAATACACTCGCAGGAGCTCAGTGAGTCCCATCCAGCCGAGCAGCTCGATTCTGGCTTGCATCGAGTAATTCAATCTCAATTTAATCAAATTTAGAAATGATGGCAAATGCTCGTGTGCATTATGAACAGGCTGTGTGCCTGTGATTCATTATATAGTTAGTGGAGAAGTGGTTAATAGAGGATGTGATTACACCAGCAGCAATTAATGCCAGTCCAATGAAATACATGATTACCACATTTGGAATGTAATCTCAGTTGTTATCTGTGCTGGGAAGAGAAAGGAAATCCAGAAATAGCCTTTATCGTGTTTACATTCTGTTTACTTTTACTTACAGTAGAAGCAAGGTTTTATTGCTGCTTGACAAGGTATGCTGGTTTCAATTCCTGCATTAGCTTTGTGGAGAAGATCCCATCATCCCACCACGTTTTCATCCTCTCGAGGCAACAGGAGGGTTGGTTTTCGCCGAGTCACTTGGATATCATGTTATTGCTCATTTGGTAATCAGGTACTGAAATCGCTCTGTGATGTGCTTGAATGCTTGCAGCCACTCTCTAGCTCCTTTGCATTAGGATGCAGGTAATCAATAAACACGCTGCTTTCCTCAGCTTTAAATCACAAGAATACTGAAAGACTCCCTGCAGGCTTGGACGGAGAAAATGACAGACAACACGGAGCGCTGGGCTGATGAATAAAACGATAAATGTCAGAGGGGAGCAAGAGCTGTTAGGTGGGGGAGAGGCACAACAGAGAGAGAGAGAAAGGCTAATATTCTTGATTTATCAGCCTGGCAGCCTTTGAGATGAATAGGAAGAAGAAAGCTGTCTCTGGCCGCTTATTGCAGCCCGTGGGATGAACGCTCACTGTTGCACTGTTTGTCTTTGGTTGGGTAAAAAATGAAGTGCAACATCAATAAAAATGTTAATCAGGGAAAGGAAAAAAGCATTGTTTTCACTTTCAATGTATGTATCCTCTTGACAGAAGAATGAAAACAATCCTGGCATCCATCAACAAAATCTATTTCATACCACAAATATCTCTCCACTGCACCGCCCACATTTGTGTCTCTTATCTTACCTTGTACCTGTACTCAAATAAAATCCTGGCTCTGCTCTGCTGACTCCTACGACATGGTTTTTATTTTAACAAAGTTAAGAAGGATGTTTATCCAAAAGGTTTTTTTTTGTTGTTTTTTTTTTTAAAAGCAGACAACCAAACAGTCTACAACACTGCAATTGTTCATTTGCTACACTTAAATAAAATGTGTTTACATGCCCTAAATTATTATTCCTCGTTTTTCTCACCAGGTGAGTGCGGTGCAGCCCTGTCACGCCCACAGCGCCCCCTTTCGGCCCGGACGGCACACCATGCCCCGGCGCCTATGAAAGGGTACCATGTCAGCCGAAGCATGTCTCAGCATTCCTCTGGTGGTGGCGGAGGAGGTCCCTGCCACTGCACGCCTGACGACTGCGACGGTCCAGGCAGAGACTACTACCATGGTCACAGCGATGGCCACTATTACCCTGGGGGAGGTCCGGTTGAGGCTCTGGCACTGGAGAGGCATCACTCCCGCTCGCACTCCCATAGTCACTCTGGAGGAGGCACCTTTCCCCGTTCCCACCCCAGCCAGCACCCACCTCTCCAGTCATTTGACTCTTGTGAAGAGTGCCTATCCTCAGGCCATGGGGGGAAGATGCATCGCATGCCCTCAAACATGATGGACCAGTTTGAGAAGCAGGTGCCCTTCCATCATGACGGCTTCCACACACTGCAATACCAACGCACTGCTAGTGGGGGTGCTGAGCAACGCAGCGAGAGCCCTTCAAGGATACGCCACTTGGTCAACTCGGTGCAGCGCCTCTTCGCCAAGTCCCATTCTCTGGAGGCACCATCCAAACGGGAGTACAACGGCACAAGGGGAGGAGGGGACTACCGGGGAGAGAGAGGGGGAGGCCACAGGAGTGGAGGGGAGGATGGCCACTACTCAGGCCACCAGTCTCGCTCTACTAGGCGGAACAAGTCTCGAGAACGTAGCAAGAGTGGAGACTCACGCCATGAGTCAGGCAGACGCCACCGCAGCAGGACAGCAGGCTGGTGGAGCTCTGATGACAACCTCGACAGTGACAGCAGCTACTTGGTAGGTGGGGGTAGGCCAGGGTATCCCAGAGGACATGAGAGCCTGGATGCTGCCATTCAGGAGCTCACCATGAAGAAGCCCAAGGAACGAGGCGGTGGACCGGGGTCTGGGGAGTGCATGGCCTGTACAACAATGGCTCTGGCAGGGAGTGAGGGAGGAGGAGGAGGACACCATGGGCATCACGGTCACTCCTTGAAGAGGAGCACCTGGTCAGCCATGACAGTGAGTCAGGCCAGAGAGGTGTATCCTTCTACCAGGGGAGGAGGAGGCTATGACAAAGCTCTGGTGCCAATGGAGAGCAAGCTCAAGGAGAGGACCTTCCACTATCTGCAGGTGTGTCTATGCCTACATATCAACAAACATGTAATCTATAACTGGCACACATCAAAAACTATTTTAATTTTTTCATAAAAGTCGTTTTTTTACGTTCTTTCAAATATAGGGTTAGGAAAGGGTTAAGGTTACCACCTATGATGACTGAGACATCAGACAGTTAAGCTTTACTTTGATGGCAGATTGCAAATAAAATATATTAACATTATATCCTGTTACATGTCATCTCAAATAGCCATCAAATTAAGATTTTTACTTTCTATTTTAAGCAAGAAATTTGACTTTTGTCTATACATCCATGATTAGTATGCTGATGGGAAATGTTACCGGGTAACCTGGTACAGACATATCTACAAAAAGTGTGGCCATCAGCTCCACCATAAGCTCCACCCTGAAAGTACTACCCCCTCTCCTGAGTAGGCACTTTTTGCTGAGTCAAACAACAGCCCTGTTTCCACTCAGGGTACCTGGGACATTTACTCCCAAAAACTTATTTTTAAGGAACTAAAAGATTCTCCAGGACTTCTGTTTTTCTCTGTGAAGATTAGGCTAATTAGTCCACTGACATGACGGCAAACGTTACTGCATGGAGGGTTTTGAATAAACTTCTCGGCCATCTCACATCATCTGCTTCTGTCTCTCTTCTCTGCTCTCAGTCTGTAATGGAGCTGCATCTCCATATGTATATTTGACAGCCAGTACAGATAGACACACACACACACACACACACACACACACACACACACACACACACACACACACACACACAGCACAGCTAGACAAGATGAAGCCTGCTCTTCAGTTATAACACAAATTCTGGCAATGCAACGCCTTCTCACAGGGTTGCGAGGAGGTATGGGCATGTATAGCTGTGTTTTAGAGCATAACTGCTGAGAAACAATCAGAAAATAGCACGTGTAGCACACAGCCGCATGTCGGTACTGGAAACACTTTGATTTAAGTGAGGGTCCTGCCTGTGTATAGTGTGCAGGAGGCACACTAGACGACCACTTGCCAGCTACGAATTCATCAAAATTGCACAAACTACCTCCAACTTTTTTCACATTGGTGCAAATTAGCCCAGTTGGACATCACACAGATTTTATATTAGGAAGCTGGCAGGTTAAGGATGGTTTAGTGTCTGATCTGACAGTCTTGGAAATTTATTTTCTCTGAGGATGGATTATCATGTCCACGGGCCCAGGGCACAAATTTGCCATGGGCAAAGAATATGCAGTGCGTGTGCACTTTATACACACTGAATTTGGCCACACAATAACACAAGGCAGCTTACGACTACACCCTGTATTCCTTTTGCTATTTTTAGTTGCTCCTACAGGACAATAGCTACAAGAACGTGCTTTAATCTAAATACACACACAGTGAAAAATGTCCTACATTGAGTCCCGACTTCCGACTGCCGACCTGCTCAGTGGACATTTCTCCTATAAACCATCCATGCTTTCCCCTTTTTTGATCACCAGACTTAAATTTGACTTATAATTTATGCACTGGAGTGGTGGCCTAGGGGAGAAGAAGAGGGTTCATCACTGAGAGGACCCTGGTTCAAATCCTCGGGCTGGCATCACTGTGGGTCCCTGAGCAAGCCCACCCCCCCAGGTTGCTTCCCGGGCGCCCTTTGGCTGCCCCCTGCTCCATGCTGTGCTGTGTGTACTACATACTCCATGTGTGTGATGGGTTAAATGCAGAGAATGAATTTCACTGCATGTAAATGTATGTGACAAATAAAGCTCTTTCTTCTTCTTCTCTTATGACTATGCTTTGATCGGCTAATTGACAACATTTGAAAAAGAAAAATAATTACACAATTTTAAAATCACAACAGAATTTTAAAATTCCTTTATACCAGTCTTTTAAAGACAATGATACACATCTTAAGGCAGTGCCTCTCATTGGCTCTACTTTGCCCATGCAGTAATCTTATGGTCTACGGCATGCTCACATGCACCTCCATCAGATAATGTCAGCTCATCACTGCAGGTAAAATTCCCATGAAAGTTAATTTAGGCTTTGTCCTTCCAAAGGTTCCTTGTTTCAGGAAAGGAAAAGCAGCTGTTTCCCCTAAAATTTTAATTTAGAACCTGTTTTTTCCACGGAAAAATATAAGTAAAGGTACTGAGTTCCTCAAAATTTCCTCTTCCTGCTATGGAAGCGTACCTTTTATAGCAACATCGCTTTTTTTTGTTTAACCCTAATCACTATGGGAAATATAGTTTCCTAAGCTCAGATCAGCAAATTGGAAGAAGAAAATACAAACCTTATGCAATTAGCACATTTTTATTCATAGATGGGTAAGATCTAATAACACAATAGGCAAAAAACAAAAATTTTTGAAGTGCATAAAAACCTTTTTTTATAAAAGTGTAATAAAAAAGTGAATGGTAGAGATTTCTCATGGTTAAATGTCTGCCTAGGAGTCCCGATGGACTGTCCTGGCATTTGCTGTGAGTCAGAAAACAATAATCATTTTCACCCAACATGTTATTTACCTGTCCCTTACAACAGTCAGTTACCTGCTTTCTGTCAACATGCTCTAGCTTGAATCTGGCACCTACAATTTTCCAAGCACCCGTTCACTTATTTTATCTCCTAAAATGGCAACAAAGGTTAATTAATGGCCATTATTGGCCATTTTTGGCTGTTACAGTCGACCTAAAAAGGCATCTCAGAGAGAGCACACACGCACACACACACACAAACACACACGAGCATAAATACACAAACCTCCAGCTGTGTTGAGGTAGAGCTGCCATGCAGGCTGTGTTTCTACGGAAACAGCAGGTAGCCACAGGAGTCCCTGGTGTTTTTCCAACTCTCATCCTTTAGACACAGCTGAGGTCTGCTGATAGAAGAGACAGAGAGACCAGGGTCGTCTGTGTGTGTGTGTTTGTGTGTGAATTCATGCTTTTCTGAAGACAAACCCCACACAGTTTGCTCCTGTCCTTTAGGCTCCCATTACAGTCCCACCTTAGGACATGAAATGAACTTCCCCTGCTGCAGCTTTTCTCATATCTCCAGGTGTCACAGGCGGTTTTGGGAGGAGTAGAGCGATAGTGTGTTGAGTGAATTTTGTGCTGGGCTTAGATGTGCTGTGGCAGGCCAGATTGATCCATGGCTTCAGAGCAGACAGCTTACTGGAGCTGCAGATATAAAGCTGTTCAGGTCTGTTTCACCAGGATGAAATGGCAGGACTAACAGCAGCACAGGTACAGCAACTTCAAATTGAAGCCACCTGAGAAAGCAAGAGCAGATATCGTGCATCCAACAACTGCCTTTAAACTCTATTACTTGTATATAAAAGGTGGCACTTGTAATGAAAGACTGACAAAGAGTTTATATTGTAAGGTAAAGGGTCTGCAATATTAGTGAGAGAACCCCAGTGATCAGGCAGTCACCTCTGAATGAGCACTTGGCCACAGAGGAGAGGAAGAACTGCCTTTCAACAGGAAGTGACTGCCAGCTCAGGGAGGGGCCGCCATGTGCTCCAACCAGTTTGGGGGTGAGGGGAAAGTGAAGAGTAAAAAAAAGGAGTATAAAGTGTCCACATATGGGACAAAATACAAAGTGCAGGACAAAGTAAACACAAAGTTACTGTCATGCAGTAGGATATATCCAGCCTTAACTATAATTTAATCTAAATAGTTTCAGGCCTAATCTTAAAAGCAGAGAGAATGCCTGTCCCCTGAACCCAAATTGGGAGCTTTCTCCACATTAGGACTGGACTCTAATTTGGCTCTGTATCTGCTGGATTTATGCCAACAGTGACAACTGAAGCATTACAGGGTCAGTCTACATCTTGTATGTTATTTCTATGTGTAAAAATTGTACATACAAGTTTATACTAACAAGACCACACTGGGTTGTTGCTCAGGTTTCCTGCAAAGAGCCAGAACAGACTCCGAATAAATGTAAGTGAATCTTCACAAGTCAGCGGTCAGAGGCAAAGGGACATGTGCAAGCTTTCCCCCACGGCGTCAGCGCCAATCATGATGTGTGGCATCAGAACCTGATGCTCACCATTCCCTAAGCCTCTCACCTTCCCGTCAGCCTGTGTGTGATAGATAAGAAATGATTAAAAAAGAAAAGGGGGAGAGAAAAAAAGCTGAATACGGAGCAAAAGAAATGAAATGAAGAGAGAAGCGGTGAGAGACAAAGAGAGCGAGAAAAGATGACTGTAGAGGGATCTAGAGACAGTAAAGCAAGCTCAGGGATAGGAATGAGATAAAAGAGGTGATGGTAGCCAAGGGGCAAAGCAAGAAGAGGAGAAAAAGAGGTGTTTGAGGAAATGAGAGAGATAGTGGAAGGCCACGGGGATCGCCAGATTAGGCTGAATCATCTTTTAAGTGATGACCTTAAAAACACACACTCAGCTGGATGCCAAACCTCCAGGGCCTCAACTACGTGTGTGTCCATGTGGGCGTAGGTGTTTTCATTTGGTGCCCTTTCATATACAAACATATACATGCTTGTATATAAAACTGCTCCTCATCACATTTACACAAAAAAAAAAATTTAAAGTGAAAGACTGAAATATCCTTCAGCAAAAACAGCTGCTGTTAGTTTGTCTCTTGTAGTTCTTTGTTTTAGGATTCTGACTCAAAAGACTCAAATGTTACGTTAGCAACATGCCTGCCTCGCATTAATCCCCACACAAATTTAGAAATTATCTGAGAAAGATGCTAGTCGAGACATTTTTCTTGCTTCCTGTAATTTGAGACCGACACAGCAGCTCTCCGAAGTGTTGCACATGTTGCTTTCTGTCCAGCGAACATGTAAAAATGTCACTGCTAATCCATTAGCCACGGCAGCTTTTGGGGCAGTCACTTGTTAAATGTGTTGTTTTAAGTCATCTTATTTCCCCAAAGTAAACAAAAAGTCATGTTTGAAGCTTTAAAGACAAGAACTGAGACGCGTGATGTGTTTCACTCTCGCTGTAGCTGCTGGATTTTGACTTAGTTGTACTTGGTACCCATTCACTTTTGGGTTGCCTCTAAATTGCTAAAATTGCAAAACTTTCACAGATATTCCATGATCTCTGGTTGGCACAATGCTGCTCATCTCTTCCTGGGTGTACAACACCCCTTTAGTTATGAAAAGTCATGCATTTTACATGAGGGCCGCAGTGGGAACTTGTCAGTGTAATTCTTTGGTTTAATTTCATTGCTTCTTAATATTTCTCTGTGTTGTCTTCCCCTTTAGTCTCTTGTCTTGGTCGCATTGCTGTGTTCATTCTTTATTTTGTTTTCCCATTAGAGTCATTTGCTCGTCTGCCTTCGAAGTCTGAAGTCTGTTAAACTGCTTCTCTGTTTCATGTTTTGCCACCGCGTACATGTCTCTTTCCCTCTCTGTGTCGCCGCTCCTGCCCTCTCCGTCTCGTCTACCTGCTTATTTATTCGCGCTCAGTCTGTCGGCTTTTGAGCTCACGTTGTTTTTTTCCTTCTCTGCATCAGTGTTTTTCCAGCTGTCAGAGTTTCTCTCTCTCTGTAAGTCCCTTCGTGCTATTCTCTCTCTCTTTAACATCATTGCTCATGTATGCATACACGTGCATGTGCGTGCGTGTGCGAGCACGAGCGCAGTCGAGTTATCGGTGGTGTTTGCTCTCCAAACCTCAAAGCTGTGTGCATGTGTGCCTTTATTACTGTAATAAACATTTTACCGTCTGAGGTGTGAAATATTTTTCGATTAAGAAATATATTTCTGTTTTGAGAAGCCTTCAGATCTCAATAACAGATATTGAGAAGAAACTGCATCTTCAATATCTCAACGGTGATCGATTCACACTGACTAATTTCTTTTCCCGTAACAGTGGGTGTAGGAGGAGGAATGCATACTTACTTTGAACTCATTTTGACAGTTTAACCTACTAAAACCACATGGTTGTTACATTTTTATTCACTAAGTGTTGCAATTTTCAGATCAGTCCAAGTTGGTCATTTTTTTATGGTGACTGTGTGAATGTTTGGGTGAATGTAAATGTGCCTCAGGTCCCTTCAGAAGACTGGGGAGGTGGTTATAGCAGTGGCAACGCAGCTGACAGCGGAGGGGAGATTCCGTGCCGACGTATGCGGAGCGGCAGCTACATCAAGGCCATGGGCGATGATGACAGCGCCGACTCGGACACGAGTCCCAAAGCCTCGCCCAAATCCACGCTGATCGCCCAAAGGGATGCCTTCAGACGCTCTATCAGCATGGATCAAAGGTCAAATGGCACAAACTCAGCTTTTGTATTCATGCTGAAATACAAGACCCTTTAGTCACCACGCTGGATTTAAAATAAATACGTTTATTCTGTTTTTTGTTTTGGGGGGGTAAGCAGTCCAAATGCAGCATAACACATCGAGTAGGAATTGCACAGATGTGACAACAGTGCACAATACAATACAGACACAGACAGAGCTGACAAAGCCAAAAAAAAAAAAAATCTGGAACAAAATGTAAAAACCAAAATGCTAACATTTCCCCATGGAAGGATTTTTGTTATTTTTTTATTTGTTTGTTTGAGTGTTTTTTTGTTTTTTGTTTTTTTTTTTTAGAATTCATTCCTTTTCTGTAACTTTATAAGCGGTTGCAGCTTAAATACACCTTTGAGGTATTCTTTAAATGTGGACATATCTTATTTTTCACAGTATGAGTGAAGCTACAAAACCATCGGATTGTTTCCCAAAGCTTCATAAAATCTATTATACGGGCTAAGCCTCTCTGCTTGGAAAAAAACCTGCCATGCAAAATCCATACCTTCAGTTTGTAACATGACCTCACATTTAAAGCTGATGTCTCCAAATGCAGGCTAGGATAACTATTAATTTCAGAGTCACAGAAGATTCAGATTCATTATACATTATAAACAGAAACTGATCCAGTAATGCCCTAATAGCAAGCTCTTGGTGACAGTGCAGTGAATAAAAGAGCACAGAGGACTAATAAACATCAAATAGGACAAAACACATTGTGTTCTGTACACATGTTTCCACACTCTGTGTGAGACTGATCGAGTGCCCCTTTAAGATATGGATAAAGATCTGCTTCTGTAACATTCAAACATCATTTATTGAGACAATTTCAGACCATGACTCTTCAAACTGAAACAAAACCCCAAGCCTGCTGTAAACATCACTATAACGATCCCATCAGCATCATTAATGTTCTTCTGTTATGCGGTGAATACTTTAATATCGACAAACCTTCTTGGAAACCTTTTCACATTTAACTGTTGCGCTACTTGAACAACATGATAACTACTGCAATGTTCTGACTCTTCAAATAAAATCAACCAAAATCCCGGTTCCCTAATTGGCATGGAAATGCACCATCACAGCACGCGAAATGACTCCAGCTGGCTCAGTTATCGCACATGATACGCTCAATTTTTATTTGATGGCTCACCAAATGGTGAGCTGTTTGTGTTACAAGCATTTTTTTTTTTACAAAAAGTAGCAGAGCAAGTGGCTGACAAGTTTACAGCCACACAATAGCACCAGTACTGACAGTTACGTTTGTGTTTATTCCAGGTACTCGTGTAAGCAGTGTACAGATTCCTACCCTAACAACAGAACCGCACCCAAGACCCACACCCGCTCACGTAGCTATACCCGCTCTTTGACCAGCACACAGGTAACAAGTAACAGGGTTCGTCTGCGTTCGGTTCAGTGGTGCTTAAAAGTATTCCTGAAACCCCCTTGAATTTTTCAATTTTTCTGCATAAATATGACCTAAAATATCTGTTCCGGGACCTTTCGTGTGCATATATGAAACGCATAAGGCAGCAAGCCTGCAGTACAGAACAAAGTAGGCACGGATCACAACAGATTTGACGTTGATTACATCAGATACAGCATGAAAGGCAGAGTTGGGATGAAGGTGGATTGTAAAGTACCCTCAGATGTCTTCAACTGCAGGCAGGCTGAAGCAGTATAAACGGTGCATATTTTATGAGATGTTAATGTTCAGAAGGGTATCAGTGGAGGCATTAGCTGATGTGGGCTGGCACTGTGGATTGCACCTGAGCTGCACTGAACTAATGGAAAGCTCAATTTGACTCGGTCATTTGTTTATTGAGGAAAACGAGGCAATATTGCATATCTGCGAGGAGGTAAAGCACGCGAGCCTCATTGATTAGCAGTTAATTTGAAGCTGAAATTAGATTCAGGGGTTTTCAATCAATGGTATGACAATCAGGAGAGGGACGGGACTGGGTCAAAGGTGATTTCTGACGAACTTTCTTCTGGAAAAGATTTAGATCAATCCAATCCACAGTCAAACAGACTGTGTTTAGATGGAGGAAATTCAAGACCATTGTTACTCTCCAAAGGAGTGGTCATCCTGCAAAGATCCCTCAGCTGTGAGGTATGTTATAGAAAAATCTGCAATCAGAATGACATCAGCAAATGCTAAAGGAAAACATCAGGATATTTGTCATGAACTAAATCTCAAGAGAAAGTGGGTGATGCAGCAAGACAAGTATGTTTTTCTGCCAAAGAAATGTTAAAGAAGAATAAAGTTCATGTTTTGGAATGCACAATTCCTGACCTTTATCCAACAGAAATATTATGGAAGGACCTGAAGGGTGCAGTCCTTGTGAGAAAGGTGAATGTGTTCTAAATTGAGTGTAACATTTCTGAAAGTCGATTTGCTTCAACAGTTACTGAAAGTACGTAGTAGGATGCTGAAACCAGATATTAAAGGGTCAGAAAAAATGAATATTTGAGTTTCCTCATTAATAGAGTCTAATTTCTATTGTTTTAGGACTTGTGTTAAGCTGGGATTACTTTATAGGACATATTTATGTAGAAAATGGGGGGAAAAAAAAAAAGAGTTCACAAACTTTCAAGCACCACTTTATTTGGAGATTTAAATAATGCGTTTTACATCAGTACACTGCAGTATTTCTCATTCGTTTCACCTTCCCACTCATCCTCCAGCTCGGAGAGACGTTGAACCGTCAGTTTGAAGCTGTGTGTGGGACCATGTTCGGGGAGGTGGAGTCTCAAGCTGTTGAGGCCCTGGATCTTCCAGGAGTGTTCCGCACTCGCAGCCACAGCTACGTTCGCGCCATCCAGGCCGGATGTTCCCAGGACGACGACTGCCTCTCTGTCTTTTCCATGTCTGGCCCCCAGGGAAGCATCAAGGGTGGGGCCGGTGAGTGTGCGGTTTGAGTTTGTCTTTGTGGAGCATTTGGATGTGCGGCTGCCTTTTATGTGGCTGCAACGCGGTGGGAGACACAGCGGGAGATGGAATTTTATGACAGCCTGTGACTGTTCACGTTGACAAAAGCAAATCTACACACACACACACACACACACACACACACACACACACACACACACACGCACAGCCACTCACATTCATTGCACAGCTGCATCCATTTTTAATATACAGCCTTTTCTTTTCTTCACTATTCTTTCAACCTCTAATGAGCTGTGTTTTTTCAGCCCTCTCCTCCTCTGTGTTTGTGCATACATATGCATGCTATAGGCTCAGATGTGCGCGCATGTTACGTTTGTGCATGCTCTTTGTTCTGTGCCATCTCTGTCTTGCCTTTGTGTCTCATCTCTCTCCGATCACCCTCTCCTGTTTGATTGCAGGTTTCACAGGCTCAGAAATAGGTAAAGGAACCCGTGTGATTATGATGAGAGCTCAGTCTCTCCAGCTGCTTTTGTCTCCGTCTTTCTGTCTGGATCTCTTCCTGGTGTGGTCTCATTTCCATTTCGCCCCCTTTTGCCATCACTCTTGATGATGTTTGTTTTGACAATTCTTCCCAATAATGCTTAAGCCCTAATATTCAGCAGTTTTATTTGCCATAAAATCCCTCCAGTGTTTCCTAAAGCCTCTGTGAAGTGTCATCTACATCAAGCACAAGCACTTCCCCAGCACACAAACTCACACAACATTGAGTATGCACACACGGGAGGTTTAGACTGAGCATCTTTACACTGAAAATAAACTCTGTTCATATGCATTTAAAGAAACTGTGAGTGAGACTCAGTGTGTGCGTCTTTGTAAAATGTTTCTCTCAGGAAATTGCTTTATCTTTTTCAGAGTTCAGTTAGCTGCAGGGAAGAGGTTTTCACTTCTGTCTTTTCCACCACTTCACTCTCTGCCATGAAATCTATACCAAAAGCATTTTTTGTTGTTGTTGTTTTTTTTGTTTGTTTTTTAATGAAAAGAAGTTGCACCTTTGTATCTTTCTGTTCCTTCTTATTTTGGAATTCATCCTTAATGGCTTCGTTGTTTTCTCTCCTCCTTTCTGTATGGTTTTGCCTCCATTTGTCAACCCCTTTCCTACTTTTCTCACTCCTTAACTTTCCTGTCACATTCTCCTTCCAGTCTGTCCTTTTTGTAAGTATCCACCTCCCCCACTCCCTGTTGATATATTACCTATTTTACTTTAACAGCCCACTGTGCCTCTGTCTTCCTTTTCCCCTGCTCTTCTGACACTTCAGTCTTTCCTTATCGTAAAGGTGCTCCTCCTCCACTCCCACCACGCATGTCGAAGTCTTCACTTTCGGTGCGAGCCCAGAGCAGCACAGAGTCCACCCAGGATGCCTACTTCCAGAGCAGCGGGCAGTTGGTCTCGAGCGCTGGTCCCGGACGCCCCAAGCAGCACAGCAACTCCGTGGACCTGGGTAACTCTGACGGGCCATCAGGGCGCACCTCCAGAGGAGGCTACTACACCGGCAGTGGGCCTGGGCGTTCCCGACAGCACAGTAACTCTGCGGAGAGCCTGGATGGGGTTAGGGGCTCAAGGGAGCTGGTGCCCTATGGAGGGGGTCCTGGAGTTGGGGTGAGGGCCAAACACAGCAGCTCAGCTGACAGTCTGCTGGAGGGGCCACCGAGGCCAGCCAGAGAGAGGGACAGCAGGGTAGGAGGCAGCCTGGGAAAATCAGCCTCTCTGCCTCAAAACAGCATAATACTGAGTAAAGGTGGAGGGCAGGACGAAGGGCGCGGAGTCAGAAAGTGGAGGCCATCCATAGCTGTCCAGGTGAGAGAAAGAACAGTTTATCTATATGAAATATGCCTGTCAGGTTTGTTTTGTTGTTGTTGTTATGTTTTAATTTATTTAGATTAATAATTTCTTTTGTAAGTATAAAAGATGTTAGAAAAATAGTGAAAAAAACCTCAAGTCTTCAAATTGCTTGTTTCGGTTAAACTCAATTCTTTGCCCACAAATCCAAATTCAATTTTCAATGATACGAACATGAAAGAGCAGCAAATCCTCACACTTACCAAGCTTGAACAGTAGTTTTAAAAGTACGAGTAGGTTTGCGCATTTGAACTAATCACTGTGCCGACGTCCCCTCTGTTCTTTCCGAGGATGTTTGGTGTTTTTGCTTGATGAATAACTTAAATTTACAGATGCTAATTTTATACTCAGCTAAGCCAAAAGAGGAAAAAAAAATGGTTTCAGCACCAATCAAAATACAGTCTATTTACACAATGAACATGCATGAGAGTTAGTAGTGCCAAACCACTCTCAGCGCCATGTGAAGACTTTAAGTTTTTTCTAATATCTGTGCCAAGCTAAGTTATTCAAATCCTAACTATAGATCCATAATTAGCACACAGGCTTGGGAGTGGCATCAATATTCTTCTACAGAGCTACACTTCTGCATTACTTTTGATAAGGACATACCCTCTAATGCACATGTGTTAAATTTGAAGGCACACCCAACAGCTGAACAAACAGGGAGCCTCAACATTGGTTTTGATAGTCACAGGGAAATAAAAACTGCATGTATAGATTCACCAGACAAACTTAATTAAAACACACACAACTCAGAGGTTTGGACTCTTTCCTCAAAGTCAAATAGCTTAAGTTATATTTTTATTATGCAATAATGGATAACACAGTGCAACAGAATGGCCGCATCACATGTTTCCTCTTTCTGCTGTTCATTGGGAGCAAGGAGATTTCTATTTGAGATCTGCTGAGTGTAAAGTCTCTCCACTCTGAGTGTGGTGCTTGTGTCTTCTTCTGCCACAGGTGGACAGCTCAGAGACCCTCTCAGATTCAGATGCAGAGGGCAAAGCTCTAACAGAGGTCCACTCTGTAGGAGTCCAAGTGGAAGATGACAAAAGGTAACAGGAAACTAAAAATCAAAGCAGCGAGAAATTACTCATCTTTGAAATCTATTCCAAACTTGAGTTGTTTATTTTGCCTGACATTTAAGCTACTTTCATTATAAAAAAAACAAACTTGCAAACTAAGATGAGTGTTTATTTATTTCACTAATTTGTCTTTGCTCTGAAATGTGTGGCTTCATCAGGAACTTTTGGTCTTTGCACAGTAATTTATGTGAATAATTTTAATTTATAATTTGAGAAAGCCTCCATCTCCTGAGCGCCCAACAGAGCAGCCACCTATGGTTGATTTCTAGGCTAGATCCTATTATTTCATTTAACATTTCATCAGAGATCACAGCTTGAACTCAGTAACACTTTCTTCCAAGAATGTCTTGTTTTTCGCCATTAGCGAGTGTAACCATGACTACTGCAAATCATACACTCAACATGACTTTCACACGTGACTCAACCCATCTCCTAATTATATCCAGC
The DNA here is from genome assembly GCF_007364275.1 of Archocentrus centrarchus. NCBI lineage: Eukaryota > Metazoa > Chordata > Actinopteri > Cichliformes > Cichlidae > Archocentrus > Archocentrus centrarchus. Next base: position 24,696,027 of record NC_044356.1, read on the forward strand.
TTTGCCTGCGGGTCAGATTTGCACACTGGCAGCATCACATACTTCCAAACTCCCGAGCAGTTTGTGATCATGCATCCTTTAACAATGCCCCACCACCACCACACCCGGTCGTCAAGCATGACAGCGTGACATCGGGCGAGAAAACAGCAGACTTATAACGGAAATCTGAGTCACCCCTCATCAGACAGGAGAGGAGGGTGAGGAAGAGGAGGAGGTGGGGTATAAACTTGTAAAAGAGTAAACAATCATTACCAAGTCCACCAACATGACATTTGCACACACTGGTGCGTCATATGCCAGAGGATTTAGCAGGACTTCTCACAACCAAGTGAGTAGTAGTGACTGCGGTGACAGCACAACCCTACTCAAACAAGAACGTGCAATCACTAGAAGCCAAGAATTGAAGCAAAAAATAAATAAATAAATACTTGAAAAAGGCATTTGCGTACAGTCCTCTGTGTGACTCGATTTCTCTGGGCCTGCAGTGACTCCCTGTCTTGCAGGCGAGCTCGTTTCAAGCGCTCCAACAGCGTGACGGCGAGCGTGCAGGCCGACCTGGACCCTGAGAGCTTCCCGGGGCTGAGCATCGCTGTGCCGACGCAGGACAAGAGCCTCCAGTTTGGCTGCTCCTTTCAAAGGCACTCATCTGAGCCCGAGTCTGCTAGTCAGTACACTGAGTGCCATCGCACCGTCCACACACAGGGACAGTGGGCCTACAAAGAGGTAGGTCTTCAACAGCTCTCCTCACTGATTAAAGGTAGCTGTGGCCTCATCAGTCTCTAAAAGAAATCTTTAGACTTGAATGTTCCCAGTGGCTTAATTTAGACATTGTGAATGAGAGAGTCCTTATATGTGTGTGATTATTTCTAAAGGTGTAACACTGACAGCAGTAGGTGGGAACAGAGTGCATGAAGACAACACGTTCAGATGTTTTCAGGGTAATGAGTAGGAATGCATGGCACGGGTGTGCATCCAGTGTTTAGTAACCTGGAAACTGAGCAATAAAGAGACATTTTCTTCTTTATAGAAAATCTAAAAAGCAACATTTTTTATGAATATTTTGGGACCCGAGCTACTCATTTGCTAGGAGACTTGACAGATCATCCTTGGGGCTGAGAGTAATATAGAGAGAGACAGTTGAAGGCACCTGGAGGCTGATTTTCTCTAGTCTTGTTAGATTTTATACCGTCAAGGTTGAAATGTAATTTGTTCAAGTGCCGTATTTATACAGATTTGAGGTATCTGTGCAGTGATTTCGTCATTTTATGCTTCCACTCCACAAGATTTCTGAGGGAAAGAGTTTGACAGCTTTGATTACTAGCTACCTGTTAAATTATGATTCATACACACAAAATATTAACATTAGCTGGCAGAAAGCATGTTGATATAACATCTTACCTGGCACATTAACTCCCAGATAACCCCCCCACCCCACCTGAATACCTGGGTCTGCTAGCTTGCATTCTTCACCCTTCCTGCCTTCAGGAGCACATATCTTTCTCTTACTGGCACTATCTCTGAAGTAAAACCTTTTAATAGCAATGCTCTAGTGTTGGCCATGAGCATGTCCTTGAGCATTTGTATGACACTTAAAAACATTACTCAATAGTTCTATTCATGATTAAAAATAAAAAATCTCACTGGGTATCTTTAAACTGGATCAAAGGTGGAGTCCCTCAAAAAAAAAACAAAGCTTGCAGGTTTTGCTTTGTAGATCAGTTAAAATTTTTTGTGCCTTATTCATATTGACTACATTGATTCACACAGTGGGTAGATCCACCTCATTTTATTACTGAATATGAGGCTTTAGTGTAGCTGCAGTATTTGCATTCTTTCATTCATTTGTATACAGAGTGGCTGAAGTTTTGCTGTGGAGCCATTCTGGATGGTCCAAATATTGTTCTTATGTTATTCCAGGACTTTATCCAGACTGGCTACACCACTGAGGCCTGTCAAGCTGACACGCGGCCCCACCAGCAACCACACTTGCCTCCACGTTCCCACTCTCCTCTCCCCATTACCTCTGAGCGAGCTTGGGCGGGCACACCATCCCTAGAGGGTCCCCGGAGCCTGCCTGACTCAGGTCGAGCCTCGCCCTGCATGAGAGATGGAGAGTTCTTCTTACGCCTGCTGCAGACAGAGGTAGAAAGGATGGAGGGCTGGTGCCAGAACATGGAGAGAGAAGCAGAGGAGAATGAACTTCCAGAGGAGAGTGAGTGTGAGAGGATGACTGGAGACAAAGATTAACAATGAATAATTCTTGGGTTTCTCAAGCTGCGTGTGCGCTCTTTCCCTCCTAGTTCTCGAACTGATTCGAAATGCAGTTGGCAGTGCCCAGATGCTCATGTCTCAGAAAGTCCAGCAGTTCTTCCGCCTCTGCCAACAGAGTGTGGTGAGTATATGTGATTGCATGCAAAATCATGACAACACACATTACATATGGTGCATGATTTTTGCTGTGATTCGCTGTCATTAAAGGGCTAGATGTGCTTGGCTGCAAACACCCCCCACTGGTGAAATTGGTCTACAAATCCCAGTGTAATACTTTGTCACCCCTTACTTGTTAAGTCCTGTCTCCCTGCACACCCAGGACCCATCAGCCTACCCTCAGCCCACGTCTCAGGATCTGGCTGCCTTCTGGGACCTGCTCCAGCTCAATATAGAGGATGTCAGGGTCAAGTTTCAGGATCTCCAGAGGCTGAAGGACTCTGGTTGGAGGCTTCCGCCTGAAAAGAAGGTGAGAGACCCGGGGGTCCAAACCACCCTGGTTTCCCTTCAACACTCCCCCAGAGCTAAGATGGCAGTGTGCAGGCGAATAGCGCAGATGGTTGTGCCCTCCAAGCCTTTGCAGGCTGTGAAAATACAGAACAGCAAGAGGAACTGAGCCGAGCTGCCCACAAGACTGTGAAATCCAAATGTGCTAGAAATTTTTTTGCATTTAATGCAGCGTATTACATTATTCTCTATATAGGTTTGGCTACTCACTGATCAACATTATTCAGTCAACAACAAACTAACAGTTGTTTCTCTTTTCTTCTTTTTCTTTGTGCATTACCTCTGTTTACCTTCTCATTTCATTGCCTTTTACTTCACCCAACGCCAACGCATGCTGAGATGGGTTTTTTTTGCTGATTTTTATGTGGGTTGTCGTTATGTCTCGGTCCATGATTCTTCCTCACTTGAATTTTTGCCCTTTATGTTGGACTTTCTTACTTTTTTGTTTTTTTCATTCTCTTTGTATCTCCCTATATCTCCTCTTGTTTTTGCATGGGATTCCTTTTACACACCATACAAAACCTTTTTTTCCCCCACCACCCAACTCTGTTAATCCGCTACCTGTTCACCTGATCACCACGACTGGGCTAGGAGGACAAGAAGCTTCCTCCACCCTTACCAAAGAAGCCAGCAGGTGGGGTGAGTGGCAGCCTCCGGGCTGATAGCGTTGGGGATGGGGTTGTCGGAGGTGGAGGAGGTGGGTCAGGGGGCCTGGTGGTGCCTCGCGTCGGTGGGCACACCCTACCCATCAGGGAGAAGTCAATGGACCTCGGGGACCGTCAGAGGACAGAAGCGAGGAGGCGGCTGCTGCAGACCAGGCGCACTGCCTCCTTCAGGCAGAACTCGGCCACAGAGAGTGCCGACAGTATCGAGATCTACATCCCTGAAGCCCAGACTCGACTCTGAACACCGAGCTGAGGTGTTTCCCTCCCACCTTCTCATTCATCCTCACCCCCTGCAAAGCTGGCCTGTGCACCAATCTCAGTCTGTCTCCAAGCCCAGTTTTGGATCCCCTCGCTGTTAATGCGCTACTCCCCTCAGCATTTCCATCAAAATCAGTTATCATACTCATTAAACAAGCAATGACAGCCATTTTAGTGTCTTGAAATTTGGATATTTTACTGACACAGAGGCCTAAACATGAAATGGTAGCTAGCTAGCAGACATTTTTAAGTCTCTGAATTTCTTTTTTTTTTTTTTAATTAATATTATGGATGAAAACAACAGTCCACTTTTATAATCAACCAAGGTTCACGCAGTAGTAGCATGCCTGTGCGCGTTTGCCGAGCACATCTCCATCACTGAAAATAAAGGGCTCAACAGGTACAAGACCTCATACAGAATCTCCCTGTGTGGATGCCGTGTGCAGTAAAACCTGATCCTTATTCTTTGTGAGGTTTCTTAATCACATATAAGACATGTCCATTCGCTTTACTGATGCTACCAGTGTGGATGAACAAACATGGATGAATTCAGCATCAATTCTAATGCCCTTAAAAATCAGATGGCTGGCAAACCCCAAAGAACAGCCCCCCCCCCCCCGGTCACTGTCAGCCAACTACAGTTTGCACCTTTCACCCAGGTGCCATCTGTCCACAGCGGCACTCAGTCAGAATATGAAATCACTTTAAGTCTCTCAAATCCTGTGTTTTCTTTGACTACCCTCAGCATTCAGCAGTGAGGCTGTTTGAATGTGCAAGTGCTATTTGTACATAGAGTGGACACTCATGTTTGCCAGAAGGAGCTTTTGCAGTGTAGCATCACAGCCTTGACAGTTAGAGCATTGCAGACACACACGAAAAGGAAAAAAAAAAAAATAGGGGAGAGAGCTGTTTGCTTCTTATGTAGTCCTTCTGAAGTTTCAAGCGTTCAGGGGAAGGCTTTCTGTGAGCTTTTAGGGGAATATATTTCTGAGGCTTTTCAGGACTTTGCTGAGAAGGCCCCCTTTTTCACTGTGAGACTATAGCACCACCATGTGGTTAAATGAGGACCCAAAATAACACAATGGTCTGTAGGAAGTTCTCTCTGCCTGAGTCAGGAATTAAGACAGACACCCCAAATGAAACAGCCATGATATAAGATGAGTTTCTTTGTTACTTTTTTTTTTAATGTGTACTTCCCCTGACACGCAGTGTGTTTCCTTTTTCTCTGCTCTTGGATATTGTTTGAGTGGATTCCCCAACTGCTTAATTAAGAGGGCAGCGGATCCCAAAATAAAAGAGCCGTCAAAGTTTTCAGCAGAATCCGCTTGCCTAACTTGAAGTGCCGTCCTCTCAATTTCACAGAGCACTGATGAAAGAAGGGATGATCTGTCTGATGGGAAGAAATCTGAAGGAGTCCTATTCAGTGAACAGTAGTGCCCTCCGAAACCCCCTCCAAAGAGTCGCCAAACACAGGAAACCGTCGAGCTGCCAGACAAAGTTTGGCAACTGTGGTGAAATTGGGTAATACTTGATTGTGTGGGAATGTGTGTGTTTGTTTCTCTTCATTTACTAAATGAAATTCTCTGCATTGTTTCCACTGTACGAAGTGTAGCAAAATTTGAAGAGTTTAAAATGGGTCTTATTTGCAAATCTACTTCATAACAGATATTTCTAATACAAGTGTTTTGTATGGATGCTGCATAAAGAAAGGTTCATGTGTGAATGCATACAAAGGGCTGCATGTCATAAGGGACATGTGACGAAGCCCAATGAATACTAAAAAGTCCAAATCTGCCATTTTGAAGAAAGAACACAAAATTTAAAAATCTTTTAGCATGACCTGTGGTTTTTTTTTTTTTTTCTAATATTTGGATGGAATGCGTTGGCAAAATGGGATATTTTATTGGGAGATGTATATTTTATAATATAATCCACATTTCTAGATTAGTAGAGATTATTGAGTACAATATATGTACAAAAAAAGCATATATCAAATGTGAAATACTACAGTATTATTATGATAGATTATAGCATTGTGTGATTCTACAGTTGTGTGGCATATCCAGACTCAGTAAAAAGAATCTCAAACAAATATTATTATCTTCAGTGTGTGAGTCAGGTTCACAGGGTATAACTGGCAAGAGTGTTAATTGCCAAGTGTGATCCTCCTTAGGCCTACTGTATATCTTTCTGTGGTTCTAATGACATATACTGCTGTATCCCCTCTCTGTATTTCCTCTTTAGAGCCAACTACATGTGCCTAACCAGCTATATGTGGAGGTTTCCTTTGAACACAGTTTACAATATAGATATGTAAATAGAAAAGTATAAAATCTGCAGAGAATATTGTTAAAGAAACTGTTTTTAATGTACTGATATGCCCTCTTTGATCTCCCCCACGTTCACTTGCAATACACACACAAGACTGGCAAATTTTATTGATGTTAATACTGCATGCTTTATTACAGCTTCCTTTGAAACGTTTAGCAGAATCTAATAGTTTCTCTTTTTTTTTGACCGATAAAAGGAAATCAAATTTTGTAGCCTTTTTTGTGATTAAAAACAACAACAAATTGGTAGGATTTTACAATGTCTTTGTATAATGATTACATCCTTGGAGGACATTGATGTTGACCTTGAAAACCACAATCAGTGTTTTGGTTTGACTCCAAGAAGATCCGTTTAACAACTTCTGTGTAAATCAGCTTTGCCCTGGAAATGAAATAAAGGGGCAGATATTATGTTTAATTCATTTGCAGGCACGTGGTTTGGAGAGCAGCCTTTTACCCCACCCCCACCCCAAATCATCCTATCTCCCTGAAACTTGACAACATCTCAGCTGTGTTTGACCCAGCCCTCATCAAACAAAGCACAAAGACCTGCTTTATTACTGTAACTCTACTGTGAAGGACTCTTGACTCCACCCTCACAATCCTCAAAGCTACATTCAGAGGGATGGCAAGGTCCTTCCATTATGAGGTGGCCTTGAGGGGCTCCAGGAATCTTTAAAGGCTTCGTTGGATATTTATCCGCAGTAGCAACTCCTGCTTCGTCTTCAATTCTCACTGACATTCTCCTCTACTCTTTATCATAATTTGAGGTGTTAGCCAGCCACCTTGCCTTGAAAACAGGTCCACTGCAAACACACTTCTAGTGGTTGTGATTTCCACGGTTTTCTGTTCTTTACTGTATCTGTTCATTATTCAATATCTGCACAGTACACAGGAGTTGTACAAACATGACCTGAGCACTCACCGACACAACAGACGGACTGCTATATGAACCTTTTCACCTCTTTCTGTAAGTGCAAAAACCCCACATGGACAGCCAGATGGATAAGCCAACTCTGAGTACCTCAGTTTCTAGCAGCAGTGTCTCCAACCCCCACCCCCCCCAACCCAATCCAGGCCTCTGTCCTCAGGGGATTCTCACCCAACAGACCCTGAACATACAGCGCCAGATCAGCCCTGCAGGAATGTTGTTCATATTCTCTGAAAGAGTGGAAATCACACCTCGTTTGAGCCCAGATTCTCTTTTAGCCATTTTCCGAGACTGGAGTGCAGCACAGTAACACGCAGGTGCTGGCAGTGGAGGCAACCGGTCAATTGTAGCCGATATACTACGTGTGCATTTGCTGTGTATCTGCAACAGACTGAAGCTGGAGGGGTGTAGTAGCAGCAGATTTGAGTTTTAATTTTACATTTCTGTGAGACAGAGCTGCTCTGGAGGAAAAAGCTAAGTCACTGAATTAACCCTCATTAGGTGAAGCACAGGAGCTAATTTTCTGGGCTAAGTTAAAACATCTCTTTTGTTTCATTATTCTCAGCAATATATAAAGGTGATCAAATGTTTAAAAAAATGCATTTTTTGGACAATTATCAGCATTTGAATACTTTTAACTAGCAGCAATAGAAACTGTTTGCTTAGCATTAGCAGCATTGGGATACAGGAGAGCAAATGGTAAACGGCCGTAAGTCACAACTTGGCTTATTTAAAGGGGGGCTATTATATGTTTCCTTATTTTTTTGCCATATATTAACTGTTACAGTGTTAGAAGCCTATATAAAGTGAAAATTCATATACACCCAGGCTTCAGACAGCTCTAAACCCCTGTTTTCTAACAGGTTTCTGTTCTTGGCTCTTTAGCATATCAAAGAGATCTGGCATTCCTAATATGGGCATCTATGCACAGCTCTTAGCTGTGAGCACCCACTTTCTGTTTGTGAGAGGAAGCCAATCAGAAGAAAGCTGGTTTATAGAGAGCTGAATGGCTCATTTCAGATAATAAATGAACTGAGGGGCTGTACATGGGCCCATTGTAACATTAAAAGATGCAAAGTTACTCTAGTAGACTCTAAGAACAAAGATGATGTAAAGATGAAAACAACTATAAAAGATCCCATTTATTAAACTGTCTCTTTTTCGCCTCCTTTTCTAACATTTACTGGACAATTAGAGCCTGAATTGTTTTTAAAATGCATATGTCGATCCAGCCTACTGAGGCTGATATCACTGAGCTATAAACATCCTGGATTGTATCAGTTTACTTGTGTTAAGCTGGAAATGTAAGTTCAGATGAAGGAATAAAGAGGTGATTATAAATACTCTGACCATATCTAGCATCAGCGTTATTTAATGGAAAATAATGTTTGCATGATCAAATCATTATTTTACATGTAAAGCAAACGTCCTTAAATTTTTCTTTGTCGATTCCTCTCTGAAGTTTTACTTCCTCTCTGACTCCAGAGCAGTTCGGACACAAGCAGATGTTTAACTGAAACTCCAATGTGCCTTTAGCACTGAGGTGTAATTCTGTAGGTGTGCGTGTGTATTAGCACTGTAATGTTGCTTTACAGTAGACACAGCTAGCCATATGGATAAGAGAAAACTGAGCAATTACTGTGTAATTAACAAAAATGATACCCTGCCACCGTCGTGTTTACAAGAAATGTAAATACCTGTTACCAGTGGACATTGCTCTTCTCAGTATTACATATATTGTTATTACAATATGATTATTAGTATGTCATTAAAATGGTTAATTATTGCCATCCCTTCCATTATTACAAATGGTGTTGTCAGTCACAGCCATGGGTAAACATTGTTCTGTATTGAAGGGTGAGTCTTGTGTACAATAACAAAAAAAAGAAAAAAATGTTGAATCTCTAATGAAAAGGTAAATAAATCGCTGCTACTAAGGAGATGGAGTAGAGGACGAGAAAACTGACAATAACTCTGGGAAGACATTTATTTCTCTGGGATCATGGATTGACACTCCTGTGTGTGGTGAGACCACCAAAAGAGGAAAGTAAGCATTGAACAGATGGAGCCAATAGAAGATCCAGACGTCAGACCTTCTTTCTCCGTGTGCTTTTATTCCACTCTGAACTCTCAGCGCTGCCAGGACAGACTTACAACACAGACTTCAAGCTGATGAGACGTTCCACTCTCTGTGTTATACTCTATAATGTAGCAAAAACACAATAGTCCCACCCCTCTTTCATCGCTCACTGAACGCCATCATTTTTCTTCAGACGGGTTTGATACATTAAGCTTTTCTGTCTTTAAGCTCAGCTTTATTGTCGTGTTCACTTGTTTTATACACGTTCGATTCAGTGCCAAGACAGCATATTGTACAGATAAACATCAAATGCTTTTTTTTTTTTTTTTCTCCTATTAAAACAAAGTAAATTATTGACTGGAGCATATAGCAATAGAGATGCCATAAGATGTGAACTTTCATATTGCCACCAGTGAATACACAACATGCATGAACACAATGGTGAGCGGGAGCTGCGGTGTGGACGGCGGTGGAGGGCGATGCACAGTGTAAATCATGATTCTGTTTGTTGTGTTGTGGTTCTCATTTTGTACATATGAATTGATTTTATTGATCTCATAATGACTTATGGATCTAGATGTGTTGAACGGAGCACGTCTGATAGCGCTGAAGCCCAGAGAGATGGCACACTGTGACGTGGTTTACCCCAACACAGAATGTAACACTGTCAACGTTGTCGAAACATTTTCTAATGGCTAATATTATTACTATTAATATGATTATTATAAAGCTATTTTAGCGAGGTAAATGAGTGGGTGCTGCGTCTCCTTTGTCTTTCTTTGTGTGTTGATTTTTTGACTCCATTGAATTTTTTTTATAATGACTGAAAAAGGTCAGTTGTTGAATTTAATGGATTTTTCTCCATCAATAAGTAAATAATTAGCTGAGACTATATAAATCTATGTTGCACTAATCAGATATGAGTTATCCAGCCTCGCCCACTTTGAGCCCGCAATAAAAGAAACGCTGTTCTGACTTTAAGACAGCAGCTTTCAGAAATACATTTATCTGCTAGGATTACAGGATAAAACTGATACTCATCCAAAAACTGAAATGGGAAAATGACAGTGTGCCGTTTTAGGGGCACCTATGACATGTTCTTGGTCTGAGCAGTTTCCATGCAACCGGTGGCAAGTCTGCAAGCTGCTTTGACAGAGATGGTCTTTGACTCCTGGGTTAACTAAAGGTCAGACGTCAGAAAGAAGTATTTTAATATTTAAATACTATTTAATATTTTAAGTAGCAATATTTTACAGCAAATTCTGCAACTGGCCAAGAACATGTGGTTATATTTCTGGTTATATTCATACAGAAATGCAAGGCTGCTAAGGACCTACATCATTTTCCATTTTAAATGCCATCCTGCAGCGACTACATCACTATTTGTGGAAGAATTTTTATTTCTGATCTATAAGGCTGTCTGGATGTAAATAGTTAATATGCATTTCTGCATATGTGAACAGCAACAGATTTGTGACTTTCACTGATTTATAACAGTTGACATATTGTCACATTAGTTTGCATATAACTGCCAGCATTCAGTTGCAGACTCATAGCCACTTATTGCCGTCTTAACTCACCAAAGGCACTCTGAACTCTCTGAACTGACTGCCAGTGGTCGCGAACCTGGTCCTCATCTTCAAAGCAACCATTCCAAAAGGAAGTTTATTGTACATGATTTTGACATTGGCAACGTTTCCAACCATTGTTTTCCTTAGTGTGACTATAGCATAAAGGAAAGCAAAAATTAGATATATTTTCTGAGCTATTGTGGCATTTTCTGTTGCAAAAAAAAAAAAAGAAAAACTTATATTAGTGATTAAATTATTTCAGACAAAACTCAAGGGTAAATCACTTGATAGATTTGCCTCTTTTTGCAGCACTGATGTATTAACCTCAACAGAATATGGCTAAAATGCAAAGTAGAGGTCAATGATAAGGATTCTCTAAACAGAATTTCCATTTTCTTTGTGTCCCTCACTGTCTGTGGGAATTTACAATGCAAATTCTAAGCAGACCAGATAAACCTATTAGGAAAGGTTAAAGGAGAGGACAAAAACAATTTACTGCTGGCATTCTCTGTCAAATGCTTAATCCCTGTGGCCTCTCTGTTCTCAGTCAAGTGGAAAGTCAGACTCACACATTTTTATCAATTCACACAAACTAGGAATCAAGAGCGTGTAGGTTTAACCTCATGATATCTAAGGTCAGTGGTTGTTTAAAGATGACCATGAAGATGAATAAGGACCTACTGTGCCACTTCAAGGGGGTTGGTGAAAGTGCAGAACATCAACAGTCATCCATTAGTACCCATGTCATAACATTACCATGGCCCGCAGGTTTGTACATGTCAGCTCAGGCATTAAAAAAAAAAAAAAAGCTCTTGAAGTGATGAGACTTAAAAGTGCCATCTAGCAAATGCCAAAATACCTGCTTGCTGACTGACGAAGCGTAATAATCACAGAACAATTATGCAATGGATCAAGTTATATTTTATTCCATCAATTTAAAAGACGGGAAGTGAAAAAATAAGTGTTTTTTATATATAAACCGCTCATTTTCAAAACAAACCACTGAAATAATGAATCATTTGTGAAACAGCACTAAGCTGAGAAGCTGACAGAAAAACTTTAAAACCACACAGCAGATTCAGATTCACTTTCCATTCAGAAACACGGACTCATTAAAAATTTAACACGACTGAGACAAAATGGTATTAAGTCTTTAGTCCTCGGAGCAGCAAAGCAATCATGGAGAAGGCATGTTTGATTCTTTCATTTTGGTAATGATACTAACTCATTACGTGAGTACTGTCCCTTCAAGTCAGAGCAAGTTCCCCCATTAATCCACAAAAATTAAAAACCTGAGTTGATTCATTTCAAATAATTCATCCTTGGAGAGGATCATTATTTTAGGCATTTAAAACTTACTGGACAAGGTCCAGTTTAAGTGTCCACACCTGAGCAGGAGTATAAGGCAGCTCAGGCAAAAGGACAACAAGGCCACCGCCGGGGTTGACTGGGGCCCAGGATAAGGGTGTAGGATTCCCCACCAAGAACACCTGGACAAGAGATAAAAATTAGTTGTATTTTTTTTTAATATTTCATGTTTTCTACTTTGAGCACAACATGGACAGCATTGTTTCTTTACCTGCGTGATGGCTGAAGTTTTGGGTTCCAACAGTTTCACTGTGGACATCGGGGGTTTGGCTGTCATGATGGCATAGACTATAAGCCCCTTAGATGTATACCTATAACAATGGAGACCGTTACAGGGTTTTTTTTTCCTGCATACAAAATGTTGGTGCCCAAACCAAAGATATTTTGGCCAAGAAAAGGAAAAGAAAGACTGTCACGAAAATATTTTTAACCCACTTCATTTACTCAAACATAAAATACAGGAGGAGCAGGATATTTATTAACTTCTCTTAAGTAAGGTAACACAGACTCTTTGCTTTAACTATACACAGAAAATTATGCTCACATGCATAACACAAAGATCCATTTTGAAACAGAATAAATAATATTGATGTGATAGGAAGTTTTATTCTGTACTTAACCCTAATAATCCTCAGCTTCTCCACATCAAGACCGAGGGATTTTAAAAAGGTGAATTTAAACTCCAACCTGAGTATGTAAACACTATGTTATTTAACATGTGTGCTGCCAAGTACTAAACAGTACACAATCTATCACCTGGGTGGCAAATCGTTTTGTAACAAATCTGAAACCAAGACCAAAACTGAGACGCAAAAGTCCATGAAGCATTTCCATCTTCCCATTCTCCGATTTCCCCATGATATCCCCGTGATATCCATGTGATATCCATGTGATATCCATGTAAAGCTGTTATTGCCAATCATGTGAATTTAGTGAAAACCTGTTTATGAATTGTTTAGGTAACAAATTAACTAGAAATACATGTCAAGGTTTATTTTTATTTTTTTCATTTGCATTCCAGTTGGGATCAAGTGATCAATCCTGTGGTATGAGGTTTAATTTTTCTGTTTTGTTTTTTTTTATTCATACGAACCAAAACCACCACCCGCACCCCCCCAAAAAAAGCAAATAAATAAAAATAAAATCCAGATATGCCCAGAACCATCCTTTCAGAGAATCCTTACACCCCTAGTGGTAACCCACAGTTTGAACCGCTGCTCTTCAATGTGTGAATGACTCATCAGATACAGTTTACAGCTTCTACACAGATTTCTGTCACCTTATATCAAACACATCTGTCAGCTTGTCGACTCCATTAGCAACTCCATTAGCCTGACGCTGCGTCCACCGTTACAGATTTGCATGGAGAGGAGATGTGATTTTCTTTAACCAATCGCTAGGAGCCAAAGTATCTGCCTGACACCTTCATTAATCCTGCCCTTGGAGCCAATTAGCTCTCCTTCTGTGCTAAAACACATCAGTTACCTCTGACAGAGTGGACAGATTCGAAAGTCTGTACCAAGGTAAAGATTTCTGGAAATTTTACTCTCAGTGCTAGTAACAGAAAATACAGGATCCTTTTTCTTACCAGACTGGTATAGTGGTGTTTTCTGTCTGCACCCTCCAGGGCTTGGAAGAGTAGATGGCCTCCCCGTTGAGCTCTAGCCAGTCTCCAACACCTCTTAGCCTCTCTTCAAACACAGGGGGGATCATCCCGTCGGCTGTGGGACCAACATTCAGAAGGTAGTTACCCCCAAGAGCGACAGTGCGGACCAGATCCTGTAACAAAGCAACAACAGGAGGAAGCAGGCAATCAGACACAGTATTACAGTCCAGATGAGGAAAAGATGACAGACCCATCATGGGCTAAGTTTTGATTGGTATGATCTAGGGCTGCAGCTATCAGCCGTTTTAGTAATCAAGTATTCCACAACCTAAATGCATAAAATAATATAACCTTTACTCTGTCCTCTTGTAAAGCTTACTTACATCAGAGTTCTGACAGTATTGTATCTCGTGGATGAGGTAAATTTGGTGTGTGTGTTTTCGTGCATGTGTGCATCTGGATATTTAAGCGTGCGAGTGAATCCGTCAGTATGTGTGTCTGTAAGCCTTTAAAGGAGCATATAGAAAAGCGAGCATATCAGCATTCTCAGAAGTGGGGTCTGTCCTGTGTTTTGATGCAACATTTCCTGCTGCAGAAAACAGATGATCTGATGGTGTACATGTTAAAAATTAATGTTAATAATTAATCCATCCATCCGTTTCCACCAGGTTGTAGGGGCAGCAGCCTAAGCAGAGAAACTCAGACCTTCCTCTCCCCAGCCACCTCCTGAAAATCTACCTCCACTGTAGATTTTCACTGTGTAAAACAAACAGCAGTGGACAGGAACAGCTACAAAGTTCTCTTTTCTTCACAGTGGAGCTTTCAGGTGGTTTGATGAAGAATCTCCAGCTGTTTCACAGTAAAGGTTTCAATGGTGGTTACAGGAACAAGCGCTGCTGTTACAGACTCTAGAAAACTGTTTTTCTTCATCGTCTCAGTAACTGGCTCCGCCTCTTTGCGCATCACTGTGTGTGTAGACAGACTCCAGCTCCACGTTAAACTGACGCCATCTTCACTGCTGTCCTTTTATTGAAAAACTGGGGCCTACACGGGCTTAATGTTGCAATACTCTTTAGTTTACACACGTGCTCCTAAATACGTTTCTATTGCAAGTTTGTTTTTAGTCGCAAATGTGGGTGAAACGCTGGCGCTTACACGGTGACAGTGGAGCGCCACAGATTCGCGGATTAAATGAAGCATCGAAGCAAAAAAATTTACACTGAAGATTTTTTTTAGAATCAAGTTACTCGATGAATCTTTGCAGCCCTAATTATCACACAATCATCAGAAATCTTGTGTGATTAAAATAGCAACACCGTCCAGCGTGCGGAAAACTGTATATTTAAAAAACAGCATAAAAGCACAAAACACTTCTCAATAATCACACATTAAATTAGACACATCAGCTTCTGCTACAGATTGACAAATTAGCACAAGACAGCCACTATAAATACAAAAGTGCATCCTGGTCCTGAAAGCAGAGATTAAAGGTATTCTACGACAGCCATATACAAATACCATCCATCCATTTTCTTCCGCTTATCCGGGGCCGGGTCGCGGGGGCAGAAGCCTAAGCAGAGAAGCCCAGGCTTCCCTCTCCCCAGCCACCTCCTCCAGCTCATCCGGAGGGACCCCAAGGCGTTCCCAGGCCAGCCGAGATACATAATCTCTCCAGCGTGTCCTGGGTCTACCACGGGGCCTCTTCCCGGTGGGACATGCCCGGAACACCTCACCCAGGAGGCGGCCAGGAGGCATCCTAATCAGATGCCCGAGCCACCTCAACTGGCTCCTTTCGATGTGGAGGAGCAGCGGCTCTACTCTGAGCCCCTCCCGGATGGCCGCACTCCTCACCTTATCTCTAAGGGAAAGGCCAGCCACCCTTCGAAAGAAACTCATTTCTGCCGCTTGTATTCGCGATCTTATTCTTTCGGTCACTACCCAAAGCTCGTGACCATAGGTGAGGGTAGGAACGTAGATCGACCAGTAAATCGAGAGCTTCGCTTTTACGCTAAGCTCCCTCTTCACCACGACAGACCGGTGCAGCGTCCGCATCACTGCAGAAGCAGCCCCGATCCGCCTGTCGATCTCCCGTTCCCTTCTCCCATCACTCGTGAACAAGACCCCGAGATACTTAAACTCCTCCACTTGAGGCAAGAACTCGTTCCTGAGCCGGAGATGGCACTCCACCCTTTTCCGGCTGAGGACCATGGCCTCCTGCAGGCCCACCACCCGCAGGAGGTGTCGTAGGGGTCGGGTGCAGTGTGTGTCGGGCGGTGGCCGAGGGCGGAGGCCCTGGCGGACCGATCCCCGGCTATCGAAACTGGCTATTGGGACATATACAAATACAAACAACTTAATCTAACTTTAAATTTAGAAACCAGCATCTGTGCACACATCCTCACCTCAATAATGGCGGCCAGTGGCATAACTTCGTTCATCTTCATATTTCGTCGATGACCCCAGGAAAGAGTATCCACAGATGTGCATTTTTCCCACTTGTGTTTGGGCAGCTGGCCTGGAGTGTACTTGTCCTCGCAGTTGTAGTAGCCACCATGTTTACAGGCACAGCCAGCTCCCCATCGGTCATTAGTCACGATAGTATCCTAAGAAAGCAAAGCGCTGGTTAGGACAAGCGACAAAGCTGAAACAATTATGCGTTCAAAGTTTTCAATGTTTTGCATTTAAAAAAAAAAAAAAAAAAAAAAAAAAAAAAAAAGAGTCTGCACTGTTGGAAAGTTTAGCAATAATGTGCAC
This sequence comes from Archocentrus centrarchus, assembly GCF_007364275.1. NCBI lineage: Eukaryota > Metazoa > Chordata > Actinopteri > Cichliformes > Cichlidae > Archocentrus > Archocentrus centrarchus. The sequence continues at coordinate 24,712,365 of NC_044356.1, forward strand.
ACATGCTTTCTTAAATTAATACATTTTATTTCCCAAGTGCTTTTGCAACCAATCTAGATCAATCTAGAAATGTAATCAGCTGTCTCTATAATAGTCTCTCATCCTGCAGATGGCCTCTCACTCCACCGTCTTGGACTGCAGCTGGCAACAGTCCTTCAGTAGTCCCTGTTCTGCTCTGCAGCCTCTGTGAGCTCAGCACATGAACCACATCTCCATCTACTGCACGTTCTGGTTAGAGTGGCCCTCTAGCTCTCAGCGGACCTCCACACAGAGGACTACTGCTGCCAGCTGCAGTCCAATATGCTGCAGCTTGAATCCAGGAAGAGCAGGGGTTGTCTGTTTAGCATCTCACTTTTAAAATAAAAGCAAGGGAATCAGCTACAACTGCCTTGTCATAAAGACACACACTTTAACAGGGCTGTCATTGTAGAGCCAGGCCAGGAATTGGGTGGAGTTCCAGTAGGTGTCAGGTGCTTCCCAGTCCCCATCAGACCAGATCACTTCAGGCTGGTACCTCCAAAGGCAACGGGAAGGCAAAGGTTTAAATATACTACTGTCATGCATGTAAAAAAGCACAATCAGTAGATGCAAAATTTTAAGCACTACAGACCTTACAACCATGTTATACAGCTCTGGAAGAAGTTTATTCAGCACAAACTCTTGCGTTTTGAACCCATTCTTCTTGTCAATAAGATAGAGAGGGTGGAACCACTCATACAAGGAATTGTAGAGACCATAGTGCAATGACCTAAGAGAGGAAATCACAAACCTTTACAGTAATAAAAACAAGGCATGCAATCCAAATGATGTTACTACTGCAGAGAACAGAAGCTACTAAGTAGAATGCAAAAAATAAAAATAAAAAATAGGCATTTTGAATGATATTGTATAATAGAAAAAAAAAGCTCCTATTGTAAATCAGTCTTTCCCTGACTGAATATCTGTATATACACATAAAATATTGGACTCATTAAGGGAGGTTTCAGCAGCTCTCAGGAGTGACTGCCAGTGACTGAATCTACTGTCAACACAGCCTGGGTTGGTGCATTTCCCTAATCTAGCCAATGGTCTATAATAAAAGGGAAACAGTTTGTTGTCCACAATGTTCAAGAATTTGCATGCTTGTTGATAAGTTCAGTATAGAAGCATGCATGTTTACAAGTACAAGTAATGTTCTTATCACATGATATGCAGTGCAAACTGTCCAGCGGACAGTTCTTAATTTTCCAAAATTTGGTACGTGTTTTGGTGAGTTTAATGCATAAAAAAAAAAAAAAAAAAAAAAAAAGACTTTGCCAGCGGAAGTGATGCTTTTGCATAGATTGAGGAACCAGAGTGGAGTAGGTGTAGTTAAAAAGTACGCTAAACAGAGTGTAAATATGATTGTAAACTTTGTCTAAAACTTGGTAATTTCAAGAGTTGTTTTTTTGGGGTCCAGGCACACAACGGTAGGACATGCTGATGGAAACAAGGTACACTGTGCAGAAGTGAGCCACCACACCAAAAAAAACAAAAACAAAAACAAAAAAATAACCCACATTCAATTCAGTGCTTCCTAAAACCTAATGTCTAAAATAGGCATTATGCAATTCCTTCCACGAGGAGGGTTGTTCATCCAAAGATCCTCTGAATTTTCAGCTTAAAGGCAGCTTCCAGTCATGAGAGAATACAATTTTAATTTATGTATAATTTCTACAGTGGCCCGGTTCAGGTCTACACATGGGCCAGCAGTTAATCATTTATGCTTATGCTGACATATTCATGTTTCTGCCCAGCAACTGTTATTCCAGCATCAACTGACAACTGATCGCAGGTCGTGTACTACGCTAGTTTACTATAAATCTGGGAATACATCTGATCTAACCAACTACTGTACTGCCACGTGTAGCAGCTTGGAAAGGTGTAGTTACATCTGAAGCTCTTAAAGTTCACATCTCTAGAAAGGGAAAAAACTGCTGACACACATAGCTGCAACAATATGTTGCTTAATCCTTTATTATAACCCAACAATGACTTGTCAATCAAAATTTACTAAATTCTCAAACGTGAGATTTTTAAGCATTTTTATGACAGTCGAATAACATGTGAAGAACTTTAGACGTGCAGACGAGTTATGAAAATACAGGCAGGAGGGTTCTCTGCATGTCAGGGTCAGCACCATCTCCCAACAATAACCACCTTTTTTGACCTTCATAACTTTTTGACTTCTCACCTGTTGCGCACTGCCTCTCCCAGGTCTCCCACCAGGTCCCTGTGAGGACCAGTATCAACAGAATTCCAGTTCCAGGAGTTTGGAGATTCCCAGTTAGTAAATCCTTCGTGGTGTTTGGCAGTCAGGACGACATACCTGCAATGAAGAGAGTGCAAGTAAAATAGTGTTTGTGTGATACTACTGTGTGTATTTCAGAGATGTTGCGTGTCAAACAGGGGCGTATTTACTACGCGAACTTTAAGACAACTCACTTTGCACCAGAAGCTTTGAAAATATCCGCCCACTCTTCTGGGTTGAAGAACTGAGCGTGAAACTGAGGAGCAAACTCCGGGTAGCTGAACCCGGGAGGATAGTTTTGCGACATGTAGTTAACACATTTCTGGTCCGGAGGCTGCTGGCCCTGCCAGTGCCACCAGAACCACTCGCTGTTGAAGCCGGGCACAGAAAACACGCCCCAGTGGATAAAAATCCCCAGCTTGGCTTCGTCGTACCATGAAGGCAGCGGCCTGGCGTCCAGGCTCGTCCAGTCCGGGGTGTACCGAGCCGCCGTTTGAGAAACAACAGCAACGATAAGAAGAGACACGGCGAGCATGATGGCAGATAGGTGTCTTCCTGAGAACTGCTGCAGCTGCGCGCACAAGGAAGTTCGGTGAGTCTCACATTTACAGCCAGCAGTGTGCCCGCCTGCGTCTCCAGAAACTGCAAAACACAAAGAGCTACAACACAGTCCAAATATCCCACCGGCAGCTCAATAACAGAACCGGTATTCACGGTTTGCGACCCTTCGGTTGAATTATTTCCGTCTCACTTCTGTCATATGACTGGCAGCTAATATCACGTGGCTGCGTTTTTTTTTTTTTTTTTTTTTTTTTTTTGTTAATTACAACTTTATTTAAACAGATGGGCAGAACAAATGGGCAGCACGGTGGCGTTGTGGTTAGTGCTGTTAGAAGGTCTGGGTTCGAATCCACCTTGGCCCGTGTCTAGTGGAGCTTGCGTGGGTGTCCTCCCACGTTCCCAAGACATGTAGTCACTGGAGTTAAATTAATTAGTGATTCTAAATTGCCCATAGCCATGTCTGTCTCTCTAGCTCTGCGAATCGCTGCTGACCTGTACAGGGTGAAACCCTGCCTCTCGCCCCATGACGGCTGGGATAGGTCCGGCGACCCTGAACAGGATAAGAGGAAGAGAATGGATGGGTGACAAAACAAATGGACACCGCACCTTTAAAAACAAATGATTAATGAACTCAAAGCATTGTTTGTTTCATGTGCAACATTTACTTTAATTTTATGTTCTGGAAGTATGGCATCATCTACATTATATTACAACAGCAGTTCCCTTTCCATACTGCCAGGAGCTCACCTTATTTTTTTACTCTAACCAAACACATGATTAATATTAAAGGGGAAAATATAATCACTTTGTTGGAATGTAAATCAGAATATATATGCACTGTTGTTACCGTTGTTAACAATTTTTTTTTAGGAAAAATCATCTCCATGAAGATAAAATTGTCAATTCAACTTTATCTTTTAAATTGTTTCCAGTTTAAGATTATTATTACTGTAAGGATTTAAGCTTTGACAAATAAGAAATGCATGTCAGTAGTTAAATTTTCCTTTTTTCCATATAGTTCTATGTTTTATTATCAGTCTTTGGTGTAGTATTTTCGATTTTGTAATCAAATGAGCTGTTATAGATTAATTTTTGTAATTGTTATAAATAAATAAATAAAAAAAAACAACAACTATAATATCTTGATTCAAGCTCAATCCTCCAGGTAAGAAAATCCCAGAAAGTTGATTCTTTTCATGTAGATGTAGAGTTTTCAGTGGAGGAAACCTTTTGTCATTCATCCAAGTGACTTCTTCAGTCTGTCTACAATAACCAGGGGCGTTGGAATGAGTTTCCTATTGTGGGGGACACATATCAGAAGCCTGAGAGATCCATTAAAAAAAAAAATGCTATTTGATCTTTTACTTTCTTCTTTTTCAAATGTTTCTTGGAAAAATAGTGTTGTGTACAGCTATATTATTGCATAATTTACATATGCATATGTTTTATAATTGTAAGACGTGGGCAAACTGGCTTGAGCACAGATAAATGTTACCAATGCACAGATAAATGTTACCAATGCATAGATAAATGTTGCCAGTGCATAGATAATTGTTACCAATGCATAGATAATTGTTACCAGTGCATAGGCAAATATTACCAGTGCATAGAGAATTGTTACAAATGCATGAATAATTGTTACCAATGCACACATAAATGTTACCAATGCATAGTTACCAATGCACAGATAAATGTTACCAATGCACAGATAAATGTTACCACTGCACAGATAAATGTTACCAGTGCATAGACAAATGTTACCAATGCACAGATAAATGTTACCAGTGCACAGATAAATGTTACCAATGCACAGATAAATGTTACCAATGCACAGATAAATGTTACCAGTGCATAGACAAATGTTACCAATGCACAGATAAATGTTACCAATGCACAGATAAATGTTACCAGTGCATAGACAAATGTTACCAATGCACAGATAAATGTTACCAATGCAAAGAAAAATGTTACCAATGCACAGATAAATGTTATCAGTGCATAGACAAATGTTACCAATGCACAGATAAATGTTACCAGTGCACAGAAAAATGTTACCAATGCATAGTTACCAGTGCACAGATAAATGTTACCAGTGCACAGATAAATGTTACCAATGCATAGTTACCAGTGCACAGATAAATGTTACCAGTGCACAGATAAATGTTACCAATGCATAGTTACCAGTGCACAGATAAATGTTACCAGTGCATAGATAAATGTTACCAATGCACAGATAAATGTTACCAATGCACAGATAAATGTTACCAGTGCATAGACAAATGTTACCAATGCACAGATAAATGTTACCAGTGCACAGACAAATGTTACCAATGCACAGATAAATGTTACCAATGCACAGATAAATGTTACCAATGCACAGATAAATGTTACCAGTGCATAGACAAATGTTACCAATGCACAGATAAATGTTACCAATGCACAGATAAATGTTACCAGTGCATAGAAAAATGTTACCAATGCACAGATAAATGTTACCAATGCACAGATAAATGTTACCAATGCACAGATAAATGTTACCAGTGCATAGACAAATGTTACCAATTCACAGATAAATGTTACCAGTGCACAGATAAATGTTACCAATGCATAGTTACCAGTGCACAGATAAATGTTACCAGTGCACAGATAAATGTTACCAATGCATAGTTACCAGTGCACAGATAAATGTTACCATTGAAAAGATAAATGTTACCAATGCATAGTTACCAGTGCACAGATAAATGTTACCAGTGCATAGACAAATGTTACCAATGCACAGATAAATGTTACCAATGCACAGATAAATGTTACCAGTGCATAGACAAATGTTACCAATGCACAGATAAATGTTACCAGTGCACAGACAAATGTTACCAATGCATATAGTGCACAGATAAATGTTACCAGTGCATAGACAAATGTTACCAGTGCACATGATTCTGTGTTGCGCCTTCAAAATAAAAGCACGCGAGTTAGATTTCAAGATGAAGTATTTTTCTCCTCTTCTGTGTAATTTTTGGGTGGGACAAATGCGCCTGTCTCCAGTATTGGGGGGGGGGGGGGGGGGGGGGGACACACGTCCCCTCCGTCCCCCCTGTTTCCTACGCCTATGACAATAACGATTATCGGTCAGAACGAATATAGTCTTTAAATTGTTTTTTGACCAGTGTGTATTTAAACACGCAGTGAATCATATGTGATCATATGATGCTCATTCTGTACTCTCAGTACATGTGGCTACCATTGTGAAGGTGGTATAGACTTCCAACAGTGCAAAGAACCAGTTTCAGAAGTGCTTTGTTTCTTTATCAAGACTTTCAGGGTAGCCTAAAATAATCCGAGGCTACAGGCCGCACCGAAAGGCCGTTCAAATGCGCTTTGCCTCTTGCTTTGTTTTTAAATGTGTCTGTATCTGCTGGTAGCTGTGTTGATGGGTCTAGTTTTGTAGAGTCCAGGTGAAACTTCCCCATGGGGATAATCAGCTGAAAGAAAATGATACATTTTTTAAGATATATTATCTTTATTATTAATAAATAATTGCTCCACAGTGAGCAACTTGGGGAATAATCCAGTTATTTACTGCTACAGTCATGTCTCCGGGTTATCCTCGTTACTGCAGGCACGGTCCGTCGTGGAGGACTCAACTTTTGGCTCAGAGTTGTTTTGCTTCTCGCACTTTAAGTCCGTCGGGGTGTCCATGTGTTCCGGGCCTGATGCGTACTCGGCTAAAGCCTCCAGCCCTGCCGCGATGAGGACATCCTCTCCCTGCGTCTTGCGGCTGTAACCCAGCCTCTTCAGGGTCCGCCGGGTGGTTGCGAGTGAGATGGGCTTCTCCACTCCGCTGCTGTTGTACATGGCCTGTAGCTCCTCGATCGTAGCCTGGCTGTTAGCCTCCACCATCCTTTCCAGTCTCTTCTCTCCGTCCTCATCGACGAGCCGCTTCCTCCCGCACGGTCCCCGGTGACTGAAGGTTTTCTGCTTCTCGCACCATTCCCTGTAAACTCGAGACACCGCAGTCTTTGAAAAACCCAGCAGGTTCACTGTTTGCGAGATGCTGAGCCCTCCGTCCCGGGCTCCCACTATCATACCCCGCTGAAACTCACTTAAATCCCGAGACTTGCCCATGCGTCCCCGCTACTTCACACGGCTCACAGGTGACGGTGGGAAGCTCTGCAGATGCAAATATTCATTCTTCTTCGATGTTTTTAATACAGTAGCCTATAACGAGGGCTTATGGTCGCCCTCCGGAGTTGATTCAGTGTTTTCCTCGATTTTTTTTTTTTTTTTTTAGCAGTGCAACCACACCACCGTCAGGCTTGTCATTAAAAATGTACTAAAAACAAAGCTGCAGCCCAGACTAAAACTGACTTGTGCTCATACACTGTAAACCCAGATTTTGATTCCACTTAAAAATATTGAGTTCATATTACTTAAAATTGCCTAGAATGTGAACATTACTTGTTAATGCTGAGTAGACTGTACTTTTTGATGGTCTGTCTTATTGTAATTATGTGTTTGAGTTCAAACAACTTAATATCATCAAGTTTTGCACCTGCTAAAAATCTAGTTTATACCAGTTTTAACAGAATGGATTAATGTGCAGCTGCATGGTGGCATGATGGTTAGCAGTGCTACCTCACAGGTACAGTGCCATCTAGAAGGTCTGGGTTCAATTCCTGCTTGGCCCAGGCCTCTCGCTGTTTGGAATAGTTGACATTGGGTGTTTTTGTTCACAACGGTCTCTTGTATAGTTTTTTTATTGTTCCATGTACAAATGTTATTTGTAAATGTTAATGTACCAGCATTCAGCAGGGCTGAGTTTTATCATATTTATTTACCAAATTTAAACAGACACAGTTCAACACTGTAAAAAATATCTGTGTGGTGGTGTGGTGGTTAGCACTGCTGCCTCACAGCTGGAATAGCTATCTGATAGTCTGGGTTCAATTCCACCTTAGCCCAGGACTCTTGCTGTGTGGAGTTTGTATGTTCTCCTGTGTCTGTGTGGGTTTCTTCCCACAATCTGAAGACATCCAGTTACTGGGGTTAGGTTAATTGGTCTCTCTAAATTGCCCACAGGTGTGAATGGTTGTCTGTGTCAGACCTGCAACAGGCTGGTGACCTGTACGGGGTGTACCCTGCATCTTACTGCCTTGTGAGCTGGGATAGGCTCCAGCCCCCACCACCCCCACACAACCATGAAAAGGATAGGGGGAATTGATTGATCAAAAGACATTTTATTTTTTCATGAACTATAAAAGATAAGTTTGGTCAATTAGAACATGCAATTTAGTTCAATTGGAAATGGAGTAGTGCTTACTTAACAGGCTGATTTAAATGAACTGTTTCATTACTTAAAAAATTTAAGGCAACAAGTTACCTTGGTTTTTTTAAGTAGATTCAACTTATCCGGGTTTACAGTGTACACAGGACCTAGCACGGAGCAATAGTGACTGCCCAAACCCTTTAGTACAGACTTGATGCTCTTACAGGGGGGGGGGGGTTGATTTTTAACTAGGAATGAGTGCACAGATGCCCCTTTTTCAGAATCAGAAATATTTTATTGATCCCAGAGGGAAATTTCTGTTGTTACAGCAACCTTTTATCATATAGAAACAATTAAAAACACTCCAATAATTTAAATAAATTAAAACTAAAAACACACAAAATATATAAAAACCAAAAAGATAAATTTGAGTTTCTTGCAAAAGATTGCGGTTTCAAATTAAAACATGCCAGTAACACATAAAAAATGGGACGGGGCAACAAAAGTCTTGGAAAAGTTGTGTAATTCTTAAAAACACACACACACATGTTTTAATAATCTGCAAGCAAGGGTAAGCTGCATATTTATGAAGGCAGTGATTATCGACCATTATTGCTGAAGGGTATGTATAGATTTTGGGGCAGCGTGACGTAGCAGAAGGCCTTGCATATTTCAGCAGGACAACACCAAATGTCACAATCTGTATGCATTATAGCAGCATGGCTCTGTAGTTCAGGAGTCTTAAAGAGATTACATACATACTGTCCAGATCAGTTACACATTGATCACATTTGGCACATTATCCAACAGAAAATGCAGCATATTTAAAAAGACCAGTCAACTAAGTTAGTTTGGTCCCTCACACAGTCTAAGCACTGTTTTCAATTACTTAAAGCTTTGAATGTTTTGCAAGTCATTACATTATGAAACTCATTTAGAATCCAACAACCTCAATAAATATGGGCCCATTTTCCACTATTCATTTATATCAGTGACCAGGTATTTACAGAAAATACTGAAATGTTAGGCATCAAATCATTAGTCCAGCTGTTTGGGTCACTAGCACCAGCTGCAGTGGTTTGATAGAATCACTGATATTTGATAAAGAACAATGCAGATTTTTTGATTATGATGAATGAAGATATGAGGAATTAACGGTTAAACCCATATAGTTTTATGGGGGTTTGAGGGATCAGATGTCTTTTGTATGTTCAGGTGGTTGTTTAGATGACAAAAACTGTATCATTTGTAGCCGCCTGCCTATAATGGAGGCAAACAGGTCCCTGTGATGACCCATGTCCACAGAGTCCAGAGAAGACCAGTTTGTAAAGGCTTTGTGATTTTAGATGTGAATACCACATGCCTGTAAAAGCGATTCACTTATTTTATTAATATAATATAGATCGATGTATTCTTGTTAGGGCAGCACAGTTGCCTCACAGCAACAGTGGGTTTGGGTCCTGGGTTTGAATGCACCATCTGGCTGGGACCTTTCTGTGTGGAGTTTGCATGTTCTCTGTCTGTGTGGTTTCGCTCCAGGTACTCCAGCTTCCTCCCACAGTCCAAAGACATGCAGTTAGTGGGGTTCCAAATTTCCCATAGGTGTGAATGTGAATGTTGTCTGTCTCTCTGTGTTAGCCCTGTGACAAACTGGCGCCCTGTCCAGGGTGTACCCCGCCGCTCACCCTATGGCAGCCCCCCCTCCAAACCCTGAACTGGATAAGAGGAAGAAAATAGATAGATGGTACTCTGGTTATCACACCTTTAATAGCACTATACAATCACAAGCAAAAGGATGGCAGCTAAGGTAAGAGCGGCACTCTTACTACAGTCTAAGTTTTTATAGTTGCACACATAATCAAGGGGCTACTATAGGATGTCATATTGAAATAAGGAATAGAGATTTTAAGTGCCTCTAAAGGTTTTTGCCAGATATTTGGATCAAATAACTTTGTATCAGGCACAAAATCCACATCACTACCTACACAGGGAACTTTCAGTCCATGACCTGAGGAAGAGCGCGCATGAATCTGAATATTCATCGAAATACTGGGAAGGGTCTGACATCCAAACAGGTCCAATTTGCAATGTAATGTGTTCATCCAGGTCACACAGGGAATCATCAGGCTAATGGCTAATTAGACTTTAGCCAGTATTTAACTTTGTGCATTTTAAATTTGTGTATTAAGGACATAACTGACTACTCTGTAGAAAAGGCTGTTGCTTATTTAATGCAAAAACCTGAGATAGCAGTAGCTATTGGCACAGATTTAAACTGAATAAGCACTAGAGTGCGCCACAGGCTACTTTTGTACTTGGTGGGAAAAAAATTACATGAAATCACACAAATAAGTTGAAGGGGCAATGTCAACAGTTTCACACCACATTTATTGCAGCCGTACCTCCAGTGGTCCCTTTATACCCACAAGACTCTTTTTATATGCAAAGTGTGTGTGTGTGTGTGGGGGGGGGGCAAAGCAAAACATTTAAGACGACACTGTTATCTATAAGCTCAGAAATCCTATGTACAACACATAGAGAATTTGGTTTTTATCAGCTGTGCAAATATAGGAAACTGAGGAAAGTCTACAGTGATCAATTCAAGAAAACACACACACGCTCACACACAATCACTGAATCTATTTCCAGCCAAGTAAGTCACTGGAGTTCAATATCTGCAAAAGTCACAAAGCTCTGTAACTGTGGATGAGTTAATAGGCTTTTATAGTGTGTAGGAAATTGGATATCTGCATGGTTCGAGAGTTCAAGCTGCAGTAACAATTATGATCATTATAGTCTTTGAATTGTTTTTTGAATGGTAATCATAATGTGCTCCTCCTGTTTACCATTACCAGACAGACGTTAATATAAGGTGAGGGATAAATACAAGTATCCAGCATGTAGCTGCAGATTTCTTTTATTTGCTCTGAAGGTGATTAAACTAAATGAGGAAGATGTTCTTTACACAGCGGATTACACTGAAATAAACATAAGGACTTGACTCCAAAACAAAGTCCTTTTGTAAGACATCTGAATAATCTGAAAAAAAATTTTTTTTTTTTTTTAAAGAAAAAAACCGGCCTTTAAAGAATTGCTCTACAACGGGCAACTCTGGGAAATAATGTGACGCTATACGGGAATAATCCAGTTCTTTACTGCTACAGTCATGTCTCCGGGTTACCCTCGTTACTGCAGGCACGGTCCGTCGTGGAGGACTCAACTTTTGGCTCAATCTCGTTTTGCTTCTCGCACTTTAAGTCCGTCGAGGTGTCCATGTGTCCCGGGCCTGACGTGTACTCGGCTAAAGCCTCCAGCCCTGCCGCGATGAGGACATCCTCTCCCTGCGTCTTGCGGCTGTAACCCAGCCTCTTCAGGGTCCGCTGCGCAGTTCTCAGCGAGATGGGCTTTTCCACACCGCTGCTGTTGTACAAGGCCTGTATCTCCTCAATCGTAGCCTGGTTGTTAGCCTCCACAATCTTTTCCAGTCTCTTTTCTCCGTCCTCATCGACGAGCCGCTTCCTCCCGCTGGCTCCGCGGTCACTCGAGGTTTTCTGCTTCTGGCACCATTCCCGGTAAACTCGAGACACCGCGGTCCTCGAACACCCCAGCAGCTTCGCCGTCTGCGAGATGCTGCGCCCGGCTCTCCGGGCTCCCACTATCGCACCCCGCTCAAACTCACTTAAATCCCGCGACTTGCCCATGAGTCCCCGTTTCTTCACACGATACAAAGAAAATGATGGGGAAAGACTAACGATATCCGCTGCCAAAAAAAAAAACACCAACTCGGAAACATTCTTCTTCTTTCTAAAACTAGATGCGATGTATTACTGTGTATTACTGCCCTCCTCAGGTCAGTTGCAGAACTCCAACGAGAATTAAACCCTTTAATAAAGTATGGTACTTGTGCAGAAACCTGAATACAGAATTTATGGCTTCACAGTGACACAAGTTGCATATTGACTTCAAAGAAAAGTCTGCAATGTCCATCCCTGATCATTCTGTTTCTTTTCACAGCAGTCAATCAAAGCATGATTATTAATTTCTGCCTTTCCACATGTGCATTTTTCATCAGCTTGCTTACTCATCAATGCCCCAGCCTTAGCCTGGTTAAAGTTGCCCTACCACCCTCGCTCATTTTTACACATTGCAGATGTTGTCTTATCAGTCTTTTGCAGTAAAAAAAATTAATGATGCTCCTTTTTTCATTCTCCCACTGCTTCTGCCACATAGTTACTAATAACAAGTTGTTATTAGTAACTATGTGGCAGAAGCTTGTTATGTTTTCTCTGATGATGTATCTACATTCAAAAGTCCCTGTTCTAAGGTCAGTACTTCTCTTAAGTGCCCTTTTTGGCTGCCATGCCTGCATGTCCTCTCTAATCGTGTCTCTTCCTCACCTCCTCCATTCCCACTCTCTGTTGGGTGGGGGACTAAGAAATGAGGAGAGGATGCAAGAAAAGGAATCAATATGCACAGACTGAGTTTGGTATTATTTTTTTATCACCACTTTATGCTTAGTGCCTGAAACATCCGTACAGTATAGTATAGTTTCTGGAAATGTCTTTGCTTCTGAGTGCATTTATCCTCATGTTATTTTACACAGACTGATAATCTGTTGAGCTTTTATGTAGTTTTCACCATATACTAAGAGGTTGCTATTCACTGAGTTAAGTTCCCAAAACATTTTGTGCTCATTTTATATATTGTGTTCTCTTCTTCTTGTCACTATGTCAGTGTTGTCAGTGATTTATAATGTTAGATAGCATTTACATGCCTGCTCGTGTTTAATATTATGTGTTTGTTTCTCCCATGCTGCATGTCCATAGTCAAAATGACAGTCAGTGACACCATGAGAAGGATAAATAGGTTTTGATAGGTGGGAAACGTGTTGTCTATAAGGAACAGGTCTGTGAGAATGTGTATATATAAATAATATATATATATATATATTTATTTATTTATTTATTTATTTATAAAAATCTCCTTGATAAATCCCACACTTGATGGTGGCTTGTGCAATTGGCTTGAAATTGGCCTCTAGTACTGTTCTCCAGTGACTTCCTGCTGAAAGCACCTGTTGAGCTTGTAGGCATTCCAGGATCCATGTATGAGGCATGGAGTCAGAGGCTTTCTTGTAATCTTGGTGTTTTGCTCCTCTGGCATTTCTGCCAGTTCCTTTCTGGGCCTATCCCAGCTTTGGAACTAACAAGTGTTTTAATATTAGTTTGGTCGAGTTGTTTATGTTTAGTTTTTGACAGTCACGTCGGAAATGGCAGCATCTCAACAGAGACTTAACAGGTTTGCTCTAATCTACCGTGAAGTGTCCCACCCGGAATCTTTATCTGCCCACCCAAACATAAGAAGGGAGATGGCTCATCGGTAGGAGGGCGACAATAAGCCTGTGTTGAGCATAATGTACCAAAAGCCATAGAAGAAGAACGATTACTCAGCGGATATCCGCAGCGCTTCCCGCAGATCCTTTTGTGTTGGAGTCGTGGGAAGGGCCGCTAATTCATGGGCAAGTCGCGGGATTTAAGTGAGTTTGAGCGGGGTGCGATAGTGGGAGCCCGAAACGCCGGGTGCAGCCTCTCGCAGACAGCGAAGCTGCTGGGGTGTTCAAGGACCGCGGTGTCACGAGTTTACCGGGAATGGTGGCATAAGCAGAAAACCTCGAGTGACCGCGGAGCCAGCGGGAGGAAGCGGCTCGTCGATGAGGACGGAGAGAAGAGACTGGAAAGGATGGTGGAGGAGAACAGCGACGCTACGATTGAGGAGATACATGCCATGTACAACAGCAGCGGAGTGGAGAAGCCCATCTCCCTGAGAACTGCCCGGCGGACCCTGAAGCGGCTGGGTTACAGCCGCAGCAACAGGGTCACCGCGGCAGGGATGGAGGCTTTAGCTGAGGAAGCATCAGGCCCAGAACAGCTGGACACCTCATCGGACTTACAGTCCGGGAAGCCAAATGACTCTGAGACAAAGACTGAGTCCTCCACGACAGACCTTGTGTGCAGTGACGAGAATAACCCAGAGACGTGAATGTAGCACTAAAGAACTGGATTATTCCAATATAATATCCCATCTTTTCCAAACATAGCTGCCAATTGCAGAGGAGTTCTTAATTATTATTATTTATTTATGTATTTCTACCATTTTCTTTCAGCTTACTGAAATGGCTTACACAATGCAGTGCCTTGTTTTAGAGTCAATTTTTAATTTAATGTAAGCAGTTGTGCAGAGTTTATCTTCCTAAATTAACTGAGTTGCCTTCAGTGTAAAAGGAGCTGCTGGAAAATTGTTGAACAGGCAGTTAAATAACACTTTTTTTTAGTATTTTTGAAGGCGCACCATCCCTTTGTTAAATATGTTTTATTAAATAAAGTTGTAATTTCAAGAATGCACAATTATGGCTCGCAGTCATATGTTGGCATTGATACAGAAAAGTCACAAATAAAGAACTCCTACTATTGATTTGCCAGTGGAATATTTGGACTGTGAGGCAACCTGTTAACTGTCAATTTGAGACTTTTTGAATTTGTTTAGAAATGCCGAATCTAAAAGCGGCCAATCATATGCTGCTCCTGCACTTGTGGCTTATGCCAGTGCTGCAGTGGTCAGCTGCTGTTGTAGAGGGTCGGCTTCATTAGCTGCTGCTTCCCTGTTAACAGTTTGTTTAGCACACGTGAAGCAAGTGTATATGAGCCTTGATCGGATTCTGCCTGTATGCCAATCTGCCAGCAGGGGGCACTAAAAGATCTGTTTTTACACTGCACCTGATTAAGTTATGTTGCTATGAGCACTTAAAAGTTTGCCTTCCTGTGCATTAAAGTCCAGGATAATGCTGTTCAAGTTACTTTTGCAGCAGTCTGAATATTTACTCACAGTGAATAAAGCACAAATAAAGCATTTTTCTTAACATTAAGTAACACGGCTGCGTTCTCGCACAGGGTCTCCTTACTGCTACTCTAAGTTGCCATTCTTATATTGTAAAGGCACGAAGAGCTTTCCAAAGGTAGGAGGCTGCTTGATATGAATTCAAATAAAAACTTATTTGACCATAACCTTTTATTATATGCATGGGATCTTGTGTTAACTCAGATGTAATGAGCCCCAGCTGAATTTATGGTGACTCTTGACATTTTAAACCAGGATAAAAACCTGATTTTGCTGCAACTATTGTGCCACAAGTTTATTTTTTGGGGGTTTTATATATATATATATATATATATATATATATATAAATATATATATATATCCGTTCTGCTCCTTTCATTTGCTTAGTGACATGCTTTGAAACATCTGATGCTAAACTTTCATACATGCTCATCAATGCAGCAAATGATTATTCTGATCATGGCTCAGAAAGAAAGAAAAAATCAGTCTGCCTTGTTTTTCTTAAGTGAGAAACTGGTTCCCAGATAATTAAGAAGAGGAAATGACAGCAGCAAAGAGATTTAGAGAGGTAAAAAGTGTTTTTTCTACACAAAGCAGACTGCTTGAATCATATTAGGGATTTTTTTGCCTGGTAAAAAATTAAATATGGTTGAAATGTTTAGAGCAGGGCTCGTCAACTCCAGGCCTCCCTGTCCTGCAGGTTTTAGATGTGTCTCTGCTTCAACACACCTGAGTCAAATATAGAAGTCATTAGCAGGACTCTGGAGAACTTGACTGCATACTGAGGAGGTAATTCAGCCATTTGATTCAGGCGTGTTGGATCAGGGACACATCTAAAACCTGCAGGACAGGGGCTCTCGAGGCCTGGAGTTGAAGAGCCCTGGTTTAGAGTAACTGAGCCGTTGCGCTCCTTCACACTCCTGAGACTGCACTGGGAGACGCAGCAAACCATATGCTGCATCCAGCTCCTCCAGGATGCTGGATTGTCTGCGCAACCTAATTGGGCTGTGGGTATTGTCTCATGCTACTGGTAGTGACAAGGCCGCACAAAAAGAAAGTCAGGAGGGATATAGATGAGGCAAAAACTATTCCTTTGGGGGGGGGGTCGTCTTGTTGCTTCTCCGGTTGTCAGTTTTATTTGAGCCAAAGCAGGTGAAATGGTTTGTGCTTCTTAACAGGACAGATTGATATCCCTTCAGCTTAACTGACTTTGTGGTAATAAGACCTTCCCTTTATTCCACTTACAGGTATTTTTTTTCTCTCGATGGAATATTATTGATAAACACTATAAGAATAGTTTATTTGGAATTTTGAATCACAAAATTTAATGTGTTCCCTTGTGTTCTCTAAACACACAGTGCCTGACAGATGTTGATATAAAGCAAGGAACAAATCAAATAATCCAACATCGACAATGATTTTTTTTAGGCGTTCTGAAGGCAATTAAATTAGCTTAAAATCTTCTTTTCAGAATTAACAGTACTGTCAAACCACCTCATTTATTCTGATTCCAAGGAGTCAGACTATCTTGTAGTTTGTTGGTTTTTTTAAAGTGGACTTGAGCTACAGATCTCCAGGCTTTCTGGAGCCATACAAGGCTTTTCTTTGGACACCGACTGCCAAGAACTGGGCTGAAAATCAGTGGCAACAGGTATTATAGAGTAATGAACCCAAATTTGAAAGTTTTCTTTCAATTTACCATCGTCAATGTATATAGAGGAGGTCAGGAGAGAGGCACAACAGTGAGTCTCTATAGCCATCAGTAAAACAGTGGAGGCTCAGTCATGGTTTAGGGCTGCATTTCAGCCAGTTGTGTTGGAGATCTTGTCAAAATTGATGAAATTATGAACTCTGAAAAGTACCATCAGATTTTGCCCACCATGCAGTCCCATCTGGAAAGCATCTGATTGAAAACAGCTTCATTTTTAGTGTTCAAATGATTCCAGACACACTGCCAATGCATGACTATCCAGGTATGCAACAGACTGTGTTGAAGTATAAAGATGGTCATACCACGCTCATTAGAATTGTATAAACTCTTTTTCCTTATTTGCTTTCACTGCATTCCATTTAGAATTACTTTACTCAAAAACCAGTTTAAACATTTGTATAAGATGAAAGACAAATAGTACATTAAAAAAAGAACTGCTCTACAATGGGCAACTTGTGTATAATAGAGAACATTTTGGAATAATCCAGTTCATTACTAGGACATCCATGACTCCAGGTTATTCTCGATACTGCATGCACAGTCCATCATGAAGAACTTAATGTTTTCCTTCTGATACTGTCAGTCCCTAGAGGTGTTCAGCTGTTCTGGGCCTGATGTTTCCTCAGCTACAGCTTCCAGCCTTGCAGCGATGAGGACATCTTGCTCCATGCAACCATGTGGCTGCTGGTTGTTTGCCGCGGACCCCCTGCAGTCTGTTTCTGAACGATAGATGTCGCTACTGAGGAAAAAACAAAAACCCGCAGCGTCACCGCTGATCCGGGAAGCAAAGGAGTTCTTGCCAAAGTTTTCTCCAGAAACTCAACTCTTCTCAAGCTGTCACATCTCCCTTTGTATAATCCGGGAATGCCTGCGTTATATCACCGAAACGGCGATAAAGACTCGGTATCTTCATGGCGAGCGAACAGTTTTCGCGTCACTTCTTGTCCTTGGCTCCGCCGGCTGTGAGGGGGTCATCGACGGGCATAAACCAGCTGTAACCCAGCCTCTTCAAGGTCCGCCGGGCAGTTCTCAGTGAGATGGGCTTCTCCACTCCACTGCTGTTGTACAGCGCATGTATCTCCTCAATCGTAACTTGGTTATTTGTCTCCACCACCTTCTCAATCCACTTCTCTCCCTCCTCATCGACGAGCCGCTTCCTCCCGGTCGTCCCGCGGTCACTAGACGTTTTCGTCTTCTCGCACCATTCCCGGTAAACTCGAGACACCGCAGTCCTTGAACAGCCCAGCAGCTTCGCTGTCTGCGAGACGCTGCACCCGGCTCTCCGGGCTCCCACTATCGCACCCCGCTCAAACTCACTTAAATCCCGCGACTTGCCCATGAGTCCCCGCTTCTTCACGTCCCTAAGAAAATGTACCCGTGGGAAGCGCCGCGAAGCAATCTTTCTTCTTCTATGGTGTTCGGTTCGTCAGCTTGAGGGACGTGTCGCCCTCCTCAGTATGTGCAGTGATTTCCCTTTTGAATTTAACCTCCTGAGACCTGAACTCCTGTTTGCAATGCATTTTCAATTTCTCCTGGATATTTGTGATTAGATGGACCTGAAATGTATATATGCTAAGCTTCCTCTTTGAACAGGAAGTTGTATTTTGTTACATGGTTGTTACATACTTTTGTGAGAGAAAAAAAATGTCCTCAGATATGGACAATGGGATTATTTTATAGCATAACACAACAAAAACAAACATGAAGTATAAGGTGCAGCAAAGCCAAAATGTAATGTCACCATCTGTGGACGCAGGGTCTCAGGAGGTTAAATATGCATAAAGCCCCGAAAAAGATCAAATTCAAACTAAAATATGAACATAAAACACACCAGAGACCAATAGCAACTGTACAGATAACCTAATGCGGACTTTATCCAGTAAGTATTGCAGTTTCAAATTTTTCTGGGGTCATTTAAGATCTTTGATCGTATTGGTGTTATTACACATTGGTGAGATGCACATGTGTGAAGGCAGAGAGGGGACCAACAATGAAGGATATATACTGAAAAACACGGGGCAGTGTGATGCTCCAGAAGACCTTGGTTATTTCAGCAGGACAACACCAAATGCCACATTCTGTATACATTACAGCAACATGGTTCTGCACTTAAGGAGCTAAAAAGAGCCAAAATACTTACCAGATCAGTTACACACGAAAACATTTGGACCATTATCCAGTGGAGGAAAAAAAAAAAAAAAAAAAAAAAAGACTATTGCAGATGACATCAGATGTGAAACAAGAATGGGGGGAAAAAAAACTGCTTTCGAAGCAACAGCAATTGTAGCCGGGGCTCTATTTTCAGTGAAATAAAGCTTTAAATGTTTGAAAATTGTATTATGCTTTTATTTTTATTCTAAATAGAAACAGTTGCACTGTGAAATTAAGCCAGTCTTTTAGACAGGATACCCTGATCTGAGAATGTGGGGAAATCTAAAATTCCCATTCCCAGATCTCCGAGATTTCAGAAAAACCATCATGTAATATTTCTGTCCTTATAGAAAACTGCTTGAGGTATAGGACCTAGTGAATTTTTCCAGATGTTCTTTACAATTACACACACATATTATTGATAGTTCCTACTGTGCCCTGGATCTTAAACAGTGTGGCCTGTTAATCTTCTTATTGTGACAATTAGAGATCTTCCTCCAGCTTCAATGAGCAGTCATTTGTACTAAAATTGTGGGCATTAGTCCAGCTGTTACACTTTTGATAAAGTATAATGTGTATTTAGTGATTATGACAAATTAAACTCAAACTTTTAAGGCATCAGATGACTTTAGTATTTTCTAAGTTGAAGTAATTGTTTAAATGACAACTACTGCATCATATTTAGCAATATACCTATCATGGGATCAAACACTGGCTACTGGGTCCCTGTGAAGACCCATGTCCACATCACTCCAGACTCAAGAAGCTGGTGACAGCCAGTTTGTAAAAACACCACATACCTGTAAAAACATGCATGTAAGAGGGCTTGATTGGCAACTCTGAATTGGACAAGTGGAAGAGGATGGATGGATTCGAATAATCAGACCATAAGTAACAACTGCAACAAGACAGTGACTCAGTGAACAGTTTGAACTTAGTAACACTAGAGTGTGCCACAAGCCAGTTTTAATCTGCAGAATTGTCAGAGTTGAGGCAATTGGGCAATGTCCAGTTTCACAACGCATTTATTGCAGTAACACCTCCAATGGCCCATTTATACCCACAAGATTCTTTTCATATATGAAGTGTAATTTTTAGGACCAAGCAAAACATTTGAGAAGATACTTCTGTCCTCTAAATTTAGAAATCCTGCCTTGACCGGCAGTCTTCTTACACACAACACACAGAAATTTGGTTTTCATCAATTGTGCAAATACAGGAACGAAAAGACTAAAGTGATGATTTAAAGGAAGGAAGGAAAAAACCACACACACATAATCACTGAACCTATTTCCAGCCAGGCAACTCACTGGAGTATGATATCTGCAAAAGTCAAATTGTGGATACAAACTAGTTAATAAATAATTAATCTTACAGTAAATAATATAGAGAGCACCCTGATGGGAATCACACCAGCCATGGCACAAATAACTTCTCACTAAAGATTTGTGACTGCATCTTGCACAATTGTGATGAACGCTGTTCACAGACAAACATGCCAAATTATAACCCCCACAACATCTGCAGGACTACATTTTGACCTGACACACACTAACTCAGACAACTAGTTCAGAGAAGCATTTTCTTCCCTGGGTATAACTATAACTTCACAGTGTGTGAACTACATCAGTGCAGACAGACAGCTGTCTTTCAAGCATCTGTTTCTCTACCAAGTCTTCCACTCTGCCGACTTCTACCTCATCCACATCGTCTATAAAACTGGACCAATCCGCACCCCCGTCTGCACGTTCCACAGACTCCGATTGGCTGGAAGGGTGAACAGGTGCCGTTTCATCGTGAGTGGTGGTCACGCAGTTGCAGCTGTCGCAGGTGCCGAAGCGTCTGAGCCCTGGCGAAACCCTAGGACCAGTGAAGGTTCGTCTGCAGCTCTTGCATGACACTGGCCAGTAGTGTCTGTGGACCTGTGGATGGTCAACACGGTGAGTGTAAGAATTCATCTGTTTGGGCAGCGAAGGTGAAGAATAACAGCAAGATAATTTTATTTATACTGCACTCAATAATTGCACTTCACTGCACATCAGACACAATTAGGGAAAAATACTGAATTTAAAAGAACTCAGTTATCCACAGTATTCCTGACGTCACGCCATTACCCATAATTCATAGCGGAAGCTGGTATTTTACTTCCGTTTGCGCTGTTGTTTATGGTTGCAGGCTTACACACTTGCCGTTCATTTAAACATTTTGACACTGCAGTTTCTTTTACCTGGCCTAAATGGTACCACATCGGAGGTGGATACATTGCAAGGACGTTTTAAAAAGCAGCGAGGTAACAGTGCCTCACCTGTCACTTGTGTAAATGACATGAAATTATGGCCCGCAGTCAGCTACATCGACATTATCAATTACATTGTTTTTTCCGAAGGTGTTGATGGTGAGAAATCACATAATTATAAGAGCACCAGATTACCTTCAAAGCAATAAAATCAATAAAGTAATGATGAACAAACAAGGCAACGTTTTCCTTAAAGCAGCTGTAGAGCCGATCCAGAGCATCGGCCAAGCTAAGCACTTAGCATGGGTCATGCTAAGGGAAAGTGGAGTGGTGGAGACAGTCAGCTGTTCCTGTATCACCGATTAGGGAAATCATGTAGTGATGTGGCAGCTATTCTGTGGAAGGTATATCACTTATCTGGATATCAGAGTGTTCAGATCACTGAAACAGAAACACTGGACTGGCCGAAAGCTGTGATCGAGGAGACACGCAGCTGTCATCTTGCTAACTGCTACGTGTTTACAAGTGGAAGCCACGCATTTTTTAAGCTTTGTGTAGGCTGTATACTGTAGTGTCACACTATAAATAAAATAACGTAAAAAAATAAGAGGCTGTACATTAAAGGAAAACTTAAAACATAAGGAAAAAATACAGTAATAGGATGTGCTACTGGGTAGTATAATTTTGGGGAAAAAGAACAAATTTACAGAATAAAATAATTTGAAAAAATGTACAAACTGATGTAGTGACAACCGACAACAGCACAAGTTGCATCCGAGCTCATGTTCCAACTAATAAAGCCGCCAGTTACAGCACAAAGTAACACAAATTTGTCATTAACTCTGGCTCTGACTTTGGGTAACCGGAAGTATAAAACCGTACAGCGGAAGTGGCAGTCTGTCATGGCAGCCTACGTATGCTCTTCCAGAAATCTGTGGATAGAATGGTATTATTAACTTACTCCCAATTTATATTTGCTAACTGCTAGCACTTTTTGTCTAAATATGATCTTGAAGAAGTACCAGACTATCCTCACCAGAGTTGGGCAGTAGATTAAACTTTTCCAAACAGCCAAAGTTAGTCTACCAATAACTGCAGATATTACCACAGGAAAGAAACTAAAACAAAGGCAATACCACCCTGTGGTGTTATTTAGCAATTGTGCTTTACAAGTTAAATAATTTATGTAAAAATATTTTTCTCTTCTAAAGTCAAACTACTGGATTTAGGAGTCAAATCAATCAAAGTTAAGAATTTCAGCTTGTTCTCAATAAGTCGACTTTCTCCTCTATGACAAGTATCAGTATTATATGTTTAAACTAGATTGTAATGTCTCATCACCAAAGCTAAGTAGCCTTTCATTCAAGTGCCTTGCTGAAATTTTAGAAAAATTATACTTGGGATTTAATATTTAAAAAAAAAATAAAAATTAGTATCAAAATACTTCAAGTACACCAAAATAACTCATTAGGCAGAATGGGCCCATTCAAAATCAAAATTTATGTTTATATCACTAATAACTGGTTGATTAACCCAATACCTGGTTGGAGATTATTTTCATATGTTGTTATAACTGTAATGTACTGTAATGTAATTTACTTCCGGGTAACTTTATAATACAGCATGATATATTAGTGTGGAATGATGTTTTAAAGTAACTAAAGCTTTAAAATTAATGTTATGGAGTACAATCTAAAATATTAGCATCCACAATATAGTGCAGTAGAAACAGGAAGCAGCATGACACAGATATTAAATTAAAGTATTTTATCAGGTCACCTTCACTGAGACTCCTTTGGCATTAAGTGAAATATGATCAATGTTCCTCTAACTGTTCAGTGTATAAGGCACAACATTTGCAACAGAAACAGATCTCTGTGATGCAAATGTTGTGTACTATTCATAGTGATATTTTGGTTTATTAGATGTTTGCTGAAGTAAAGTTGCATAAAGTGTGATAAATGAAGTAGACCTGCAATACATTTTTGAGGCAATAAGTTTACTTTTTCACCCTCTTCTTTTTGGAAAAGTTGATCAACTCTTGCACTGCATAATGTTCTTACACTAAGGGCGTGGCTGCGAAGGTGCTCCTGTCGTGTGAACCTCTTGCCACACATGGGACAGGGGAAGGGTCTCTCTCCCGTGTGGCAACGGATGTGTCTCTTCATGATCCCCTTCTGCTTGGCTGTGTATGGGCAGAAGGGGCACTTGTGGAGTTTCACTGGCACTACTAAGGTATCACCTGAAGAGGGAGTAAGACACCAACACTTCAAATCTAGCCCGTTATTCGGGTTGACAATTTACTAACATTGTTGCATAGGTTTTTAAGTGGTTAAATGTCCTTAGATTTATTCTGCTATTTACCTGCATCCTCTCCAAGCCAATCAGACTGGATTTCCATAATTGATGAACCCACAAACCCTAGACCTTCATCCATTCGGCTTCCACCAGTGCTGCTACCTAGTCCTTGGGTAAAGCGCTGCCCTACTCTGTCCCCCAGAGGAGTAGGGCCTTCACCTCTGGCCAGCACATCCATCAGCCTGGCATTAAAAGAAGGGCTGTATCCCAAAGAGGAGCGTTCGTTACATTGAGAGGGACTTGGAGGAAGCAGCCTACTGTGGTGAGTATTATGCAGAGCAGGCCCAGGATAGGATTCCATGACTTTGGTGTCAGGAGACCCCATAAGCTCTTCATCAGGGTCGTACTCTATCTTAGGGTTCACCAACTCTGGAGTCAGAGCAGAGGATGAGGAGGATGAGAGATTAGTCTGATCAATATGTCCCTTCTGCCCTTCGCTTCCTGA
Source organism: Archocentrus centrarchus (assembly GCF_007364275.1). Classification (NCBI taxonomy): domain Eukaryota; kingdom Metazoa; phylum Chordata; class Actinopteri; order Cichliformes; family Cichlidae; genus Archocentrus; species Archocentrus centrarchus. Next base: position 24,736,256 of record NC_044356.1, read on the forward strand.
TGCAAACTCCTCCCGAGAAGGGTAGGAGCTGTCCATATCCCTGCTGGAGCCTGGAGGGGTGTTGACAACAATTGACAGAGGTGTTCTACCTGAGGTCACAGACTCTGGACCTAAACCTGATCCTCTATCTGCCTCTGAGACCTGCGAATGAGGCTCTGCAACTCCAGCACCACTGGAGGTTGTTGCAGCAGGAGTGCCACTGTCTGCAGGACCCATTCCTCCATCCACTGTCTGGTGTTCTTTCTCTGCATTCCTCTCCTTCTCTTTGCTGCAGATTTCCAAAGACGAGCGAATGTACTCTTTGCAGAAGTTCACCAGATCAGTCATCTGCAGGTAGCTGGCTGCTGACATCACCTCGATGACATTGCTTCTGTTCAGGGCCAAGCGGCCAGAGTAGAGGAAGTCTAGAATAATAGAGAAGGCGTCAGCTGTCACAATGTCCAACGAGGCTGTGCTGTAGCGCTGTCCGCTGTCCTGAAAAGAGATTCATTCAAAAGATAAGACCATTTTAAGCCAAATGTAACAGAAAATACAAATGCCAGAAAAGTAGAAATTTAGAAAATGCAACAGGGCTCCTCTGAAATATTAGTAAAATCATAGTTTCTAAAAAGGAGCTAAATGTTTTTGAAGGTCTCCATTTTCCCCACTCTGCAAATCTGTGATACAAAAATGCCTCTAGGCTACTTTCTAAGTCATAGAGATCTCCCATAACACCCCACTGCTAATTTTCCTTCACTGGCTCCAAGTCAAGTTGAGTACCCAGCTAAAATTCTCATCCTTAACTATACAGCATGTACAGTCAGGCCCCCCTTGTACGTGGCCAAGCTTCTTCATGTGACTCCCTTTGGTCAAATACAATTGCTGCCCCCCACACCCATCTAAGGACACTCTTGCTACTTTCCCACCGCCGAGGTTCCGGAGCCGGAGCAAGTTCCCGTGCCGATCCCAATGAACCGCCGAAACGCTTAAGAACGGGCCCGCGTTCCCACCGCGTTTCTGTGAACTGCTCCTTTATGTATGAGCGTGGGCGGGTCCTCGTCTGGACACGGAAGCTGAAGCGCACAAACGTGGGAGAACACGCTCTCCTTTCTTGTGCTGCAGATACGTTTTAGGGTCCAAACCAAACTACTGCAGCATCTGTGTGCAGCACAGAGGGAAACACAGACAGCGATTAGAGCAAGACGACAAGTACGCACTGTGTGTCCTTTTATCTGTGATATGAACTGATACAAAGCAGCAAGTTCAGCCTTAGAGCCCAACCTAATTCACAGCCGTGAACATCGCTTCGCTTTTCTCATGTAATACACATGTAATATGGTAGAAAACTTGATGTTGAGACGGCAGAGTCACGCCCTTCTGCCGCTTTCGGCACGGGTTCTTGGTTCCAGACCAGCTAGTTTGCGGGGCCGGAACTGAACCCGTTTTTCGGCCGAGCACCAAGTGCTTCGGCGGTGGAAAACCCGCCTAACGGTTCAATTCACGGCTCCGGCTCCGGAACCCTGTTGGTGGGAAAGAGGCTACTGTGACCAAATATTTGAGGCCGTGACCTGACCCGTGTAACTCTGCCTGCTTGCTCAGTCATTTGTTGTGGGCTCTTAAAAATCATCCATATCCGTTTACTTGGGCATTTGAGTAACATGTTTCTGCCTGTTCTGCTTTTATGAATTGGCTGTAACCTCCCATCTCTCCAGGACCTGTACACCTCCAGGACACTGGGGCGTGCAGGTCGGATCACAGCCGACCACTCTCACCCTGGGCACAGACTTTTTGACCCTCTCCCCTCAGGCAGGAGGCTATGGTCCATACGGACCAGAACCTCCCGCCATAAGAACAGTTTCTTCCCCTCTGCTGTTGGACTCATGAACAATTACCCTAAGACTGTTACCACCACCCTCCACAAACGCTGATGACCCTATGTCTATGCACCTGTCTGACTGCACTGATGTACATATTAGTGGAATATAGTCTACATTCTTCTATCTTTTAATTAGTCTCTGCACTGTATATTTTGTAATTTTGTAATATTGTGCTATAGTTATAGCTCTAATATCTCTGTATATTTGCAATTTGTATACTTGTATATTGTCTTATAGTTTTTATACTTATTTGTTTTTTTTTTCTGTAAGCACGAAGTACCGCAGCAATTTCCTAATGCTGTGAACCTGTTCACCCATATGGCAATAAAAACCTTCTGATTCCGAAATGCATAATTTGTGCTCTTAACAGTTTTATTGATCCTTAAATTTTTTTTCTTATTATTTATGCATACATTTTTTTCACACAGTATTATTTTCTTATGTTCTTTTAATCTGACCTGTCATTTTGGAATTTTTACTTTGCTTAAGATTGTTTTCTGTGGAGCACATCTCTCTTGTTTGTAAATGAACTATATATAAAAAAAATATATGAAAAAGGATTTAACTCCTTCCTGATTTCTTGCATGTTTCAGACCAAACAAATCTCAATATGTGATAAAGAAAACCTGAGTGAATACAAAATGCAGTACTTAAATGATGAGTTCATTATTAAAGGAGACAAAAAGTTATGCAAACCTAACTGGCCCTGTGTGAAAAGGTAATTGCCCCCAAAACCTAATAACTGGTTGTGCCACTTTTGGCAGCAAGAACTACAAACAAGTGTTTGCGATAATTAGCAATGAGTCTTTCACATCTCTGTGGAGGAATTTTGGCCGACTCTTCTTTGCAGTAGTGTTTTAATTCAGCCACATTGGAGGGTTTTCAAGCATGAACAGCCATGCCAAAGCATCTCAATCGGGTGGCTCTGCCAGGAGGTGGATTTGCTGGTGTGGTGTGCTCATGGTTCCATTAATTACAGCAAGTCGTCCAGGTCCCGAAGTACCAAAGAAGCCCCAGACCATCACACCACCACCATGTTTGACTCTTGGTATAACGTTCTTCTTATGAAATGCTGTATTAGTTTTACACCAGATGTAACAGGACTCACTCCTTTCAAAATGTTTAACTTTTGTCTCAGCAGGCCACAGAATATTAATAACAACAGACTAATTCTTGGGGGATTGTCAAGATGTTTTTTAGCAACTGTAGACAGGCCCTTGTGTTCTTTTTGGTAAGCAGTGGTTTTTCTCCTCTGAACTTTCCCTTGGCAGCCATTTTTGCATGAACGCTGACATAAACTGAGACAAGTGAGGCCTGCTGTTCTTTAGATATTGCCCTCGGTTCTTTTGTGACCTCCTGGATGAGTTGGTGATGTGTTCTTGGGAGTAATTTTGGTAGGCCAGCCACTCCTGGAAAGGTTCGCCACAAAGTTTTCTCCATTTGTTGATAATGGCCCTCACTGTGGTTCACTGGAGGCCCAAAGCCTTAGAAATGGCTTTGTAACAGTTTCCAGAATGGTACTTTGATTCTCAGGTGTTTTTCAGTTTCTTTAGATTGTGGCATGATGCGTTGCTTTTTGAGATGTTTTAACCTGCTTCACTTTGCCAGACAGGTTCTATTAAACTGACTTCTTAATTCAGCAAGTCTGGCAGTAATCAGGCCTGGGTGTGGCTAGTGTAATTAACCTCAGTTTTCCAAAAAAAAAAGTAGTAAATCACAGTCAATTCATGATTTAACAAGTGAGGGCAATTACTTTTTTCACATAGGGCCAGGGAGCTTTGGATTGCCTTTTTTCCTTTTGATCAGCAATATGTGGAAGAACAGTGGCCGCCACATTAACAAAACATACCTTAAACTAGTGGTAAAAATGGCTCACATACTAACCACTAATATATGCCAATTTAATAATAAATAAACAATCTTGGCCAAATTGTTGGATTTACTTCAAAGAAGCCACCTCCAATTGCTCACCCCTCCTTAATAATAAACACACACACCCACCCTTACTGACTCTTACCTGCAGATAGTGAACCAGAAGAGCTCGAAAATAACCACTTCCAGCAAACAAGACATTGCGATGGGCCTTGAAGACGCGACCTTCGACAAGGATACTACAGTCACAGAAGAAGTCACGCTTCCGTTGCTCATTGAGCTCAAACAGCAGTTTGGACAGGTAGCAAGGCACTTCCATGTCTAAACTCCAGGTGGCTCTGCCAGGATCGGGGGAGAGACAGGTAAAACGGGGTAAAAAAAAACACACACACACTTGTGATCATTAACTCTTAGCTGTGTTATTTATCATAACATTGCCACTTATCAGTCAACTCCTATAGTGTATTAAAAACTTGACTTAAATTTCTTACAAACAGGTAAAATGATTACAGTCTTAAGTCCTGACAGATTACAGTTAATTCAGCTAACAAGCACTGGGTCCGACAAATTATAACCACCGACGCTTAACACTTTAAAACACAACAAAGTTAATGGAGATGAAACATGCAAACATTAAGCCAAACACACCTGGACTAACGGAAGTGGATTCACTTTTCTCTGTTCGCATGCAAGCTAGCATCTGTTGCTAACGCTGGACAGCTGGCAACACTTTATCCAAAAAAAGCCAACTGACGAGATAAGCTGTTCATTACGAGACCTGTGAACACGCTTTGATATAAAAGGGCGCGAACTACCGACTCACCTGAATAATTACGCTAACCGTAACAACTCTTTTACCGTAGCACAGCTATAACCAAGCCTCTTTTGTCCCATGTCCACATTAGCCAACAACTTCCGCTTTCAGCCCAAAAAAAAATTGTGACGTTTTCTTTTATCTGTCCAATCAGTGGCCGGTTTTGCGTGCGCCAGTGACAGGTTTAAACCTTGTTCTGTCCACATGGGTCTGTTTTCTTTGTGCCAACATGATAATAACGTGACTTGCAGAAACTGAAAGACTATATAAGCTGTGGTGACATCACAAATTACGGTAATTCTTGACCCCAAGAAAGGCGTTTCCTGTGTTCTTATTCAGGATGCAGATTTCTTTTATCATTGTGTAGTTTACACTTAATGATGATACATTTTTTTAAGCTGCTATAAAACTAATTAATTAAGCTTTTGGAAAAATGCAGGAATATTCATGTTTCTCTAACACTGTCTGCACTGAATTATTTATTAACCTTGTTATAGGGCAATATTAACTGCAAACCAAATTAGTTGATTAATACTTTCCATTGAGTCTGACATGTCTCCAGCATAGACTGTATATGAAAGATGGATGTAACCACCATGATGAAACCCAGTAGTGTCTGGATTCTGCATTCTGAAGTCTCAATATGTTTTGGCAGCTGCTGGTTAATAGTGTCCTGTTATCAGGTTTTATTATATTATTTATACATTTTCAGGTTTGATTAGAATGCTGCATCCATAGATTGCACTAGTGCAATGCGCAGATACACATACACTCCCCTCCAAAAGTATCTGAACAGTGAGGCCAATCCGTTTATTTTGTCTGTAGACTAAAAACATTTGGGTTTGACATTAAAAGATGAATATGAGACAACAGATCAACATCTCAGCTTTTATTTCCAGGTGTTTACATCTGGATCTAACACACAGTTCAGTAGATAGCACCTGTTGTCTGAATCCACCCATTTTTCTTGTGAGCAAAAGTATTGGAGCATGTGACTGACAGGTGTGTTTTGTTGCCCAGGTGTGTCCTGTTACACTAATTATTAAAAAAATAAATAGCACTGAATGTCTACGCTCACTTTCAGATTTGGGTTTTTCCTGTGCAGATTGTGCATTTATAGTTAGAGGAGTAACCAACATGAAACCCAGTGAGCTGTCTATGGGTGAAAAACAAGCAATTGTGAAGCTGAGAGAAGATGGAAAATCTATCAGAGCAGTTGCACAAACATTGGCCAAAGCCAGTACAACTGTTTGGAATATCACGAAGAAGAAAGTCGTCACTGGTGTACTAAGTAACAGCTGTCGAACAGGTAGACCTGGGAAAACAACAGTAGTTGACAGAAACATTGTAAGTGCTGTAAAAAAAGACACTCAAACAACTGTTAGTGACATCAGCAGCAACCTCCAGAGGGCAGGAGTGAAGGTATCACAATCTACTGTTCGTAGACTGGCCTAGTCAAGCTCTAGACTTTAATCCTATAGAGCATGCATTTTACCTGCTAAAGAGGAAACTGAAGAGAGTAGCCCTCCAAAAAAAACAACTGAAGCCTGGAAAAGCGCGAGGTCTGTGGCAAGATTAGAAATTCAGTTTGAAATGACTCACATGTATGCATAGTTACATTTTTATATAAATGTATTTATTTATATAAAAATGAATTTAAACTGGCAGTAGGTGGTTAGTTTGTGATATTGCTCATTACTCTGACCTAAATTTACTGCTCTTGTATTGAAGTTTGTGTCCCGGTGGCAAGTGGGTCACATATTGGCATTAGCACTTTACATATGACTAGGTAGTCTCAGCAATTTATAGCCAACAGCAGGTGTTTATGTTTCTTGAATCAAATCTTCAAGGAACTACATCATTTTCTCTTGTATTTTGATGACAGGCTTCTAGACAGGAAAATTTTACAGGCTGGCGCTATCGGACGACCCATGGGATTTTCTGGTTTTTAAGTGGGCCGCAGCACTCTTGACTTTGGGAACTACTGGTCTAGTTATAGCGACTGACGCCCAATTGACGACTCCAGGAATTGCAGTTTTTGACACTTGTGCTTTTTAGCTTCTTGTTTTAGGTCCAGAAGGTTGCAGTTTGATGCACAGTAGGAATTGAATCTCACTAATATTGTTAAAGATACTGATGATGATGATGGTGATTATGTTTTGGAGGAAGAACCTCCAAGTGTCACCCTCCATCTCTTACCAAATCCAGCATGCCGCTGTACAACCACAGGCGGCTCGCGCCTGCCCACATTGTCTGCTCAAGAATACTTGTTTATTTGCCTTCCATTTCAGAGAGAAAATAGATCCTTTTTTTATTTTCAGACATAGCAAGAGTAAACAAGTAGTTCCTTTAGCACTGCACCACACCCTCTAAGCACAATCCACAGCTCTTAGAAGTGTTTTTTACACTGATGGGTGCCGACGGGGCAACTTATTTGTTTCAGATATTTTCCCATGGCAAACAGAGTGAATACAAAGGCTTCGTGGTGGCCTAGGGAAACCGCAGGGTAGGCGTACATGAGCCTAAACGCTCACCCTTTTTTTTGAAAATGAAATTTATGGCACCTCATAAAAACTCTATTCATGCTTATAAGCACTAAATATAAACCAGTGTAAAGCACAAGACTTTCACTCAGTTCTTGTAAATTTGACCCGATGGAGCGTTGTGTCCGGCTGCAGGCAAGGCCAACTGTAAATTGACCCAACGGGCCAGCCCCAACACGAGTCCGTCCCAAAACAAAGCTGAATTGGGCTGAACTCTGATGGAGCTCCGCTTGTTGACCTTCTTCTCAGTGTGACTCAGGGAAACACAAGGCCTTTGTTTTGGTCATTTGTTGACTTCAGGGCAGGAAACTCCCTCTCTACAGATCACAGCCAAGCAATCACACTGGAGCTTCTACAATACTGCCCTAGCTGTGTGTCAGTTTAGTGCTGGTTTACACCCAGCAACCTCTTAGGAACAAATAACATTCATGATTCATGATTGGGGTTTTTTTTGCCTGTCCCTGTGATTACGATGTCGTATGATGATTTACTGATCGAAAACCCAGACAAAAAGTAAATAGATGAAGTGATGGCTGTTATGTAAGGTTACATCCAGACTTGGGACCTCACTCATTGTGTGTGTTAGCCACTCAGAGATCCATGGCTGGCACAGAGGGCTCCAGCAGCACCCCTCTGGGTCCCTGTGGTCTGCGCCTCAGCACATAACAGCCACTTAGGCCGGCATTTTCCCAGGCTGAGACAACACACCATGGTGGCAGCGTGAGCCACAGAGAGGGCCTGATTAAAGAGTAGGGACAATGGAGGGAGAGAGAGACAGGGACCGTGGTGGCATTTTCCATCTCTGCCACTGTCTCCTGGGGGGACCAAGTATGTGCCGTGAAACGTTTGAATTATCCCAGAATCTCTGGAATTCAGACTGAGGCACTGCGGAGAGGACCCTCGACCGGGGATCAAAGAGCTCTGAGAGGAGTGCGGTGGACTCGTGGTGAAGCCGAGTACATTGGGGAGTGTGAGTGTGTGTGTTTGTGTGTGCATGCTTGTGTGTTTTAGGAAACTAACTTGAAAAAGATTAAGAAAATGTTTGAATTTGAATCCCATTTTCTTTTATAGCTTCATGTCTAAAGATAAAAAAAAAAAACAAAAAAAAACCCATGTTTGACTTCTGAGTGATCACTGAGCAATGAAATACAGGCATGTGGTGTGTGTTTGTGTGCGCGCTGCTGTCGTTTCATCCCTTACGGGATCAGATAATGCAATCATAGCCAATCATTGGGAGTCTAATAGAGCGGGCGCCCCTCTTAGTCTGTGGTGGCAGTGAAGGAGGAAGAGAAAAGCGAGAGGGGGAGACTTCGTCCCGTTCTCTCTATCTCTCTCTGTAATTATCACTTAATGTTTTTTGGTAATCTGAAGACGTCTGTCTCTAGCTCCATCCTTTCTTCCCCCACTGGAGAGGAAATGTACAAGTCTGAAATAAATCTGCTAGCCTTTTTATTATTGTATATTTAGCACCAGAACAGAGTAGTAAATGGAGCCAGCCCAGACCACAAGCTTCCGGTATTGCAGGGCCTCAGCGCTGGCTGGTTGTCTTTGCCACAGCCAAGTCCAGAGATCAAAGCCTTCTGTACCATATACAGCTAGCTAGGCGTTCTCAAGCAATGACCTCAAGCAAGTTTTCATGTCTGAGATAGTGTTTGTTTGTGCCCAAGATACACGTGGAGTGTATAGGATGAGTCCACTGTACAAGTATGCCTTTCAACGTTTGCGTGAGCATCTGTCATGAGCAGTTTTATGAATGTATGTCTTTCTTTTGTGTCCTTCTGAGTCCATATGTCTCTGTGCATGAGGCATTGTCTTGTGTTTGTTTGATCTCAAAGCACACACATTGGATTTACATTAAAATAAATGCAGGACTGCTGCAGGGACGTTATCTCACCACAGTCAATAAGCACAATCACCAGCACATCTTGTACAGTAGACATACATTTCCAAAAGAGGACTTTACTTTCAGCTGCCACACTGCGATTTCATTTAAGAGACACGTTTGTATCAAGAAGAACAATAGACAGCCAAATTGAATAAAATCTAAATCTAAATTTGTATTACATTATAGTTGGAACACATTAAGAACACAAAGGCAGTTGAGTTTGTTGAAACAACTGAAGAAATACCTTGAAGTATCAGGATAAATCCTATTAATAATTCAATAAATCTGTCTTTTTTGCCTACCTTATTCTGAACCACTTCACGCTCAGCAGGGATGCTGATGAGATGAATGCATTAAGAGTGGTGTGAACAGTTTCCAAATTTGGGCTGTGAATTGTCATTTATTACCAATTTACCCTAACCTTTAACCCTTAAACAGCTCTTTGAAGGGGTATGAACAAAATGAGGTGAAACCAAAAAAAAAACCAAAAGTTTTATTTGATGCAAATTATATTTTTGTGCAACATTAAAACAGTGACAAATGACTTCAGTCACTCACCAATGTTTTTCTTGGGAAAGCTGCAGAATGCAAACATCCTCGTTCTGCACAGCCAGGTTTGAACTGGCGCTTGGCAATCAGTAACCTGAAACTAACCAAGCTGGATGTCACAGATAAAAATCTGAAACAGCTAGAATATTAAATAAGCAGTTGAAAATGCTCTTAATAAACATAAAATATCTGGATAAATATCTGATGGCAGAAGGGAAGAAAAGTAGCTTAATAAAAATAGCTTAACAGTACATAAATGTCACTAAACAAATTTAAATATTAACATAAAAAATAGTGTAAAATAACACTAATAACACAAGCTGTCATCTGTGCAAGAAAGGTCAGGGGGTCAAAACACTTTCTCTAGAGTTTATTTTTGAATACAAGTTTATAGGTTAGCTTTCTCAGATTTGGTAGTTTTATGGAATTATTTAGTTTGACATCTGGAAAAAAGTTCTCAGTCAAATCCAGCTCAGCGTGTCCTTTATTTCAGTTCTTCCTATTAATAAAAAAAAAAAAGCCACTGCCGACACCAATAAAAGCAACTCCTTCAAGGGATGAGAACGGTGGTTGCTATTACCCACATCCTTCCTCCATCAGCGTCTTCCCTTCCTTCTGTGCACACTCACTGTAATCCCTGTCTAAAAATTACCCACTTGGTGGCAAGTTTTTTTTTTTTTTTTTTTCATGCTGGTTTTTAGGGGCTTACGCTCTCTCTTCTGAGCTGCCATCGGAACGAGGTGTCGGCAGGTCGTCTCGCAGATAAGGCCGTAATCTGAGGTGTAAAGTTATACGAGGGATTTGGGAAAGTGAGAGGCTGTCAAAGAGCGGCAGCACAGGGTGTCTAACAGGGGATGGGGAAGCATCTCCCGATGTTCTGGCTTTGTTAGAGAATCAGGTTTATCCAAATCTGTGAATATAAAGCACAGGCTTTGGGTCAGCCTATGTAATGTATATCTCTATTCTTTTGAATACGTCCTTTTCATGTAAAGCAAAAATAAAAAGCTGATTGTCTTGATGATAGCCAGCTTCCAACTCAAAATGCTAAATGTAATGAAACTCATTTTACAGTGGCTAATATTAGCTGAGTCCCCTCACACACACACACACACACACACACACACACACACACACACACACACACACACACACACACTCCTGAAATCAGGCACAGTCACATGCATGGTTGAGGGGGCACTGCGGATTAGCCTTGAACTCTTTCATTTTTCACCCCCCCCTCCCTTTTTTTCTCCTCCTCTTTCTCTGTGGCTCGTTAAAGATTGTGTCCTGTGTGTGATGTGGCAGAGGAGAGCAGTCAGAGTGAACTGATTACGGACGAGGGCCAACGTGCCTTTGAGTCATGGCACCGAGCTGCATTCCTCACGTGCTTAAAAATAGTAACAGTTGAGCTTTTTCAGGTTTGTTTTTCTCATTGGATGACTTTGGGGCATCCTCTGTCAGACTCAAATCATAACCAGATTCTCTTAAACCACACCCCACCCCCACCCCCCCACCTCCAATTTTCTTTCACTTTGTCATTGGTGAGTTTGTTTAATCTCATGAAGAAAATTGGCTTAGCGTGGGAAAGGCAAGATACTTTTGGGGGATAGGTTTTGTTGTTTTAGAGTTGTGCACATAAGTTTTTTTCTTTCTTTCGTTGTTTTTTTTTTGTTTGTTTTTTTTTTAGTGCAGGAGGAAGAAAAAGTGCCAGCTTGTGCCAAACCCTCACGAAGTGCAGATAAAAAGCAGTTGAGTGAGAGGGAGGCCGCAACACCACGACAAAGATACGGGCTGTCTAAGCAAGGAGCTTTACAAATGACAATCTCCAGGGGGAAGCGGAGGGGGGGACAACATAAGGGAGAAGAGGAGGCGAAGAGGAGAAACAAATGTGGATAGATTGGTGGGAGGGGAAGGAAGATGGGTCTTGGGAGGAGGGGGGAGCACAGTGCAGTGAGGAGGGAGGGAGGGAGGGAGGGAGGGAGGGAGGGGGGTAGATGAGAGGGGAAACATTCCCCTTGCCCACATTAAAGACATAAAAAAGAAAACAAACAGAAAAACATGTCTGACATAAAGAGGCTGGTTTCCGCGGCGACAGCACAATGGCTGCCTGTGGCTCTCGGGGCCCTCGCCGTCCCGTCTGGGGCCCGGCACCAGCGAAAGTCACCGCAGTCACAGGGCACATCAGCGTGTGTGTGTCTGTGTGTGTGAAACATGGTGAATGTCATCACAATCCCAGTGCTGTGGGAACAGTCATGAAAGGGACCCCACTCGGAAGCCACAAAAGCTTCTTTCTGCTTCTTCTCTTCGGCTTTTAGCCTCTTTATTTATCTTTGCAAAGGGGGAGCCAGATGAGGAGGGAGGACTTGCTCTCTCGCTCTGTTCTCGCTCTATGTCTCTCGCTCTCTGATAGATAGCATGACCCATAGCTGCAGCCGTTTTGCCCTACTGACACCTTAAATCACAGCAGCTACTATTTCAATCATCTGTTCTGTCTGTGTTTAGCTGTGTTTCTTTGGTAGTTTATTCACAGCTCATATCAGCTCAATCAGATCAAAAAAACACAATGCGTTTCTTTGGAGACACCCTGTGGGGACAAACCTGGCGTTCCCAGGAATGCCTCATATATTCAGGTTATTTGGAGTGAATTGTGAAGACAGCCAGACAGCAAGTGCATCAGGTCCCAGCATTCCTTATGTGTCTGAAAGGCAGATAAATCCCTCATGGGTTCGGCCCAGAGAGAGCCAAGCTACTCTGATGCCAGTTCCCATGCCAATCCATTCTTGATCCCTGTGACAGAGCAGCCAGCCACTGTCTGACTATTATAAAGGCCTCATACCAATAAGGAATCAACTGATTTTGAGGGCATATGTCAATAGCACTTGCATGCAGCAGGGCACCATGCAGGGTCCCTTTGACCACATTTGGCCTTTCACAAACTCGCTACAGGGCTTCAAGACACTGAATAAATATTTCATTTGCTTAATGCTTTGATGGTTTGTAATCATTTTATAGAGTACCTTTAATTTAAATGACATGTTTGCAAATGCCACTGACGTGAATGAATAATTATTCATAATTATTCATAATGGCAAAAGGTGGAGTACACCCCGGACAGGTCACCACTGTATTGCAGTATAGACTGTATTTTAAAGATGTACCTCATCATTTAGACATCAGCCACTGGTTTATTGACTACTGTTGTGAAAAACTGAGGCTTGAACATTTTGTTCATAATCATCAACTAATGCTAGCTCTAGCTAGCTTGGTGAGGAAAGTGCATCCATTATTCACTGTGACATTAAATAGGATGCTAGTTTTGGCTAGTAAGAAACAAGGAAAAAGCACTTACTGGAGAAGCTGAATACAGACACCTTAAAGTGTCTTTTGGTTCAAAATCTATCTATCTATCATAACATTATTCTATATTTGCATTGATACAACCCTGCTTTATCAGAGTCATATCGGTAGTAACATTTTAGTGGTTCTGGTGTTACAGTTTCTGGGGTGCACATTAGAGGGTTTTCTTTTCTTTTCTTTTCTTTTCTTTCTGTATTTAAGCTATTATTTATTTATTTCAGCAGCACTGTATTGCAACTCTAAATTTCAAACTTTTCTTGTTACTGAAATATTGAATTCCTCTTTATAGAATCCTCAGCTGACAGTTTCTGAATGTGATTTTTTTTTCTTGTGAATGTGAAAGTGTCATTTTTAGCTAGCTCTATTATATTATTCAAATATTATTATTAATATTTTACTGGCATTCTTTTTCTTATAATGATACAGCTCTCTGACACACACACACACACACACACACACACACACACACACACCCCTGCTTTTTTTTTTTTTGGTTGTTTCAAATAAATTTACTTCAATTTTATAAAAGATACTGGCATGAGCATTGTTTCCACATGTCCACGTTTTTGGCAATAAAAATACTCTTAGTTTTAGGATGCACAGCATTTAAGTTTCATATTTCTTTTTCAGCAGGTTTACATCCTTTGGCTTTGTTGTTGTTTGTTTTGTTTGTTTGTTTGTTTTTTACACTGGTGTATGTACAGTTCACTTTGATGGGAAAAAAGTGATTGAAAGTTGGTGTACAGTCACTGAAACACAGAATACATGTCATGAAAGCAAACCATGCAGTGAGACGTATCAGTGATCGGTGATTTAGTTTGACTGAAAAATGAAGAGAAAAAAGTCACAAACAAAATACCCTGCTGAGCTTGTTCCATCTCACAGAGTTTCAAACAATAGCAGCAGTCATGCATCAGAAAGAATAATTGCAGCTGAGTGTTTGTGCCTTATAAATTGTGGGTACGTGCTGTCCACATTCGCGTGAGGGAGTTTCGTGTGTGTGTTTGCTTGTATGAATCAGTCCGTGTGTGTGTTTGTGTGTGTGTGTGTGTGTGTGTGTGTCCTTGTGCGTTCACACGTTCATATTTGAGTTGCGCATGTGTGCGTGTGTATGCAAATTGTAAAAGTATGAGCTTGTTAATTTCAATAAGGGACTTTGCCTTGTTGTGGTTTGGTGGGATGGGAGGGAGAATACTTGAAGTGGCTGACCAAGATCGCCAGAAATCTCCCAGAATTCCATCCCACCATCCAGAGCCAGCTCTTTTCTCCCTCTTATGTTGGTTTTACCGTTCCTTCACACACACACACACACACACACCATGAAACCATTTTCATAATTAATGTATCTATTTATTCATTTATCTCCTTAATTACTTTCCATTTAATTTCTTTTTTTTTCTTTTTCCTGCAACTTGCCTCATCTTGGAACAGCTGGGTGGCATGGCTGGCAAACCAGAGTGATCTCTCTAGCTCTTTTTTTTTTGTGGCACAATTGACAACGTTAATCTTTGAAGAAGAAGTAAAGGGTGGGTGGATGGGTGTTAAAAATAACAATATAGAACACTGAAAGCTGACTTCATAGATGTCTTTTTATCTCTCTCTTTTCCCCCCAGGTTTCTGATGCTGAAATGAAATCCAGATCTGAATTAGAGAATGATTAGTAATGAAAGGCTATGTGAACAGGGTAGTGGGGGTTGTTTAGTGGGAGAGGAAAGGGATTTCTCTTCTCTTTTAGTCCTGACTCAAATCCACCACACTGCGAGCCCCCTGGTGACGGTCACACTGATTACTCACACTTGGGTCTTGCAAATGCACTCACTTGCACATGTTTTAGGTTATTTTACTACTTTACACATGTGATGTGACAAAAATGATTGCAGAAAAGGCTTAATTACAGTCAATGTGAGCAAGATGAAGCCAGAAAGAATATCAAGACTACTGGAAATAAAATTAAAATGTAGCTGATTTTAGGAATTAGATTATAAGACAAAGATGACCAATTAAGTTTTAAAAAAGACTTTACTTGTTCAACCAGTATACACAAAGACCTCGCACTCATTCATTGTAGCAGCCTATGTTTAAACTAACACACCCTTCCAGTCTGCCAGGCAGGAAGAGACACACTCAGCTGGGCATTGTGTGCAAGAGGGCATGCCACTTGGCCTCTCTTAGTCTTTCACATACACATATGCACACACTGCTGGGTCACTTAGGCATCTCTCCTAACAACCGGCGCCTGGGTCTCATGTTTCCATGGCAATCTGCACCAGCAATCTTCCCACGGTGGCAGCGGAAACAAGTGTCGCAAGGAGCTCTGTGTGTGAGTGTGAGCATATAGAGAGCGCTATCTTGTCCAGTGAAGAGGCCAGATGTTCAGACACTCAGTGGGGTGATTGCTCTCCTTGACCCTTCAGTACCTGCCCTCGTCTCTGCACACGCAAGCTGAATAAAACGAGTTTTGAATAAGTTGAGTTTATTTGTGCCTGAGTGCTTATCTTGCAATACTTGATGTTGTGAGTTTAGGAAAACATTTCCAAATCTGCATCCTGGCATAGACTGTATATGAACGGTGACATATCCCACTAGCTCTGGATAACTGTTTCGAGGCCCCCAGTTTGGTATTTCGGTTGGTGGAATGCTAAGTTGTTAGCAAGATGCATCTTTAGACTACAGACCCATAGATCCATATGTATGGGTGACATATACTGTATATGAAAGATGAACATAGCTTCTGGGTTCTGCATTATTTTTAATGGCCAGCAGGGGGCAACTCCCCACAGTTTTAAAAAGGAAAAATGGGCCTTAGCTCCTTAGCTCCTTTGCTCCGTGACCTCAATAAATACTTTCCTGATGACTTTTTGGGCTCAGTCACTAATTTCAAGTCAATGAAGATAACTTGACGTAAACTTGACATCGTTTTCATACAATAGAGTCAGAAAGAAAAATAAACCCGGGTATGCTCATCGGCTATTGTCAGTCAGAAGTCATTAACAAATGAGTGTGCTCTGTCCCTCGGTTTAATGGTTAGATCCACCCCATAACAGGGTGGCAACCCTGAAAATGCTCAGCTAATGAGACCTCACTAACTAATAGGTGATGTCACAGTAGTTATGTCCATCTTTTTTATACAGTCTATGATGGGTGCATCGCCACCTGCTAAATGGTGGTAATATTCAAAAACAAACAAACAAATAAATCAGCAATTTCCCTCCCTCTCTGAATTTCACAGGTTGTTACCAAAATAGTTTTATAGTTTATTCCCTCCTTCCATAGCTTAGCACTTTACAGTGTTGGTCTGGCTCCATAAAACTAAGTTGGAGACTTCAATACAGGTACATTAACTAATGGGTGATGTCATGGTGGCTATGTCCATCTCTTTCATACAGTCTATGTGGCTGATATGCTTTTAGAGCCAGCTCCCAAAAGGAACTAAAGTTTTGTAAAACTTCCTTGACATTATTTGTTGCACTGCAGTTTGATGCTTGATAAAAGTTCTTTTCAAAAATGAACATAAATCACTGGCATTGCTTGTAAATCCCTATGGCATAGTCCTGTAATACTTTAGTCCTTTAGGTGTTGTATATTAAAACAAGAGGAAAAATCTGCCAACATTTTTAGTTAAATTGAAAGAGCAAACTGCTGACACAGCTTAAATGATTTTGTAGGCATAATTTATACATCTGTATGACTTGTACAATTTTTTCATTTGTGTAACTCAGAGGTCTGTGTGGCCTGCGTTTCATCTCTGCAGGCATGTTTTCACTCTGCCGTTTGTCTCTCACACACAAAATTGCTCAATAACTCGAGTCAAATGGGACTTGCGAGACTGTGCAAGTATCAAGTGTTGTGTATCGCCTCCGTATGATGGAGTGTTTTCACAGTTCATAATTCCCACACTCCTCACCTCTCTCTCTCTCTCTCCCTGCCATTGTTCTACAGAACAGCATAATTAAAGGAGCAGAATGATAAAAAAAAGGAGGACAGAAAGAAGGAAGGAAAGCAGGATGAGATTGGAGGCTAATTGACAGAGGATGACTGAGCAAAGGGGTGGAAAGATGGGGCTTGGAGGGGAGGGGGGTGCAGAGAAAGGGAAAGAGGGTGAAAAGCCAGGGAAGGGCAGATTAAAGGGAGAGAGGAGGGACACGGAAAGGAGGCGGGGGAGCCAAAACTGGCAACCCTGCCCCAACTGCCAAAGTCCTGTTTTGTCATTGGGTGGCTGTGACAGAGAGAGGGAGCCAAGAGAGAAATAACAGAGAAAGAGAGAGAGAAAGAGTGAGAGAGACTATGATTGGATGCCAGTGACAGAGTAAAAGACTAAAGCAGCTTGTGAATTTTCTTAGTTGTCATGGGCCCTTGGGGGTTGATCAAGTGGCACCGTTGACTCACAGAGGAAAAGACAGAAGACACATGAAGAAACGTCGACAGCGAAAACAACAAACACAAGTGACAAGAAGTAACTAAGGACAACGGGGCTCTTATAAGTAACCGTGCAACACAAGCAGAGAGTGAGGGGCACGCAGGGTGAGTGCCTCATCCAGAGGGAGACTCTACAAGCAGCAGAGAGAGGGACCAACAAAATCATCCAGCCGGATCCATCAGTCCCTCAACCTTCTATCATCAGTCATCATCACTCCAGCCAGCGAGGAAGGGGCAGAGAAATGAAGAGACCTCATGATTACAGCTCCCCGGACTCTGACACAGACGAGTTCATTGATGTGGGGCAAGAAGACAGTTACTGGTGAGCCTCCTTCAGTCACACCTGAGTTTGTAACATGTTCCTTCCAATCATGCTTGAAAAGAAAATTACACAGTGCATGGCTGTATTTAGCAGACAAATTTAAAGACAAACTGGCCCTGAGCATGTTTTCCAGTCATCTGCGCCGTAACGAGTTTAAAGACTGTGGGAAAAGTTTGAGGTCCCAGAAGGTTATGTTTATAAAGCAATTACAGCAAAATAGAACACATTATTTAAAGATTCCTGCATTCAGGTAAAAGTTGTTTTTTTTTTTTTTTTTAGTATTGACTGATTTTAATTTGTAAATCATAAATCTTTTAAGCAAATTAAAAACTTGAGATGTCAGAGTAAAACTGACAGGCCAACAGTGTTTGAGGCCCAATTCAGCAAAGCCCTCTTTTTCAGAAAAACAGTTATAGATATGTTTTGTTCACTTTCTGTATAAAACAGAGACTTTACAGCCATCGCTGCTCAGGGCCAGTAAGTGAAGAAGTTAGTCAAAAAAGCTGCACACGTGACATCCATGTAAAAATATATATATAGAGAGAAAAGAAAAAAGATGTTAGGCCTGACAATGCTGAAGCGTCAACACACGAGGTGAAAACATGAGCAGAAATTCACAATATTCTTGTCTGAAAATTAAACGTCTGCAGTTGATGTGGAAAATTTCTTCAAATGTAAAACACAACAGAAATATTGTGAGTCACTGTTCAGAAAATATCCTTAAAATATTTTTAATTAAACTGATAATATAATAAGATATTTTATAGTTCATTAATTTTTTTTAAAAAAGTTAAATTTTCCACATGAAATATGTTTTATAATTTCATGCAAACATCGCGCGAGTGAATTAGTGAGAGGATTTTACTAAATATCTCCTCAAAGAGGTATTATAAGACACACTTTTTGGCTGCATTTCTGAGCTGTAATTCAGGGCCAGAAAAATCTGCTATTTAAAAGGTTTTTCAGGAATTATTGCATTAAATTTGTAATCTTACCATGGAAGCAGCATTTTGTTACATTCATGTATTTGAATTAATGTAGTACGAGAAGAATCAGATGACAAATGTGAACTACACAGTTATAACGCCTGGAAAAAATGAAAATACTTCTGGAAGAGAAAAAAACTTCTAACCTTTGAATGCAAATGTGGCCTGCAGTGCCAAGGGGATTAAGTGCAGTCTATTACGTGTAACTTGTTCCAGTGTTGTGCAAAACGCCCGATAAACAGTAAAATTACTCTGACTCTATTTTAAAGTCATTAAACCGTTTTGCTTTTTAGATAAATTAGTCAAATTCCTTGACTAGCATTAAAAGACATTTGATTCAAAGCAGCAGTCATTAATGTGTATTTGTAACAGCATACAAAAACTCATTCCCAGCAGTGCTGCTTACATCACAGGCGCTGAGCAAGCCAGCAACACTAAAGACGGTTTGAGATAAATTAAATTGCCATGTGACATGCAAACAGAAGACAGCGCTGCCTTTTCAAGTCAACCCCATCGAATATAAACCTAAACAAAAACACACAGCTAAATTGGCAGCCTTCATGTTAAAATCTAATAGAAATGCAATAAGTCTCTGGTGGGGCAGTTTGAAGGAAACTGTGAGGCTCAGAGTCTCTTTCAGGCCTGTAAGATGAGAGTTCACAAACAAACACAATCCATATTGAGTGACTGTACTCGGAGGAGCTCATGCTCCCATGCAGCATGTTGGAGCCCCATGTGAGCGCAAGCATCGCCCCAAGGCTATATAATCATCTTTTCTAAAAGTGCTTTTGCTCAGATGGAAAGGAGAACAGCATGTCATTTCACTGAGACTAATGTCCAGAAATGCATTAAAGCAAAAACAATCTCATCTTCCCTCCTCTCCCGGGCACTGCTCTGCTGTTCTGTGCCCAAAAAACAAATTAGATTGAAGGGAGTTTGTGTGCCATCCTGCCTCTGTGTCATATTAAGGAGGGTAATAATAACAATATGCAGGAGAATCAAATGTTTTTTCTCTCCGTCCTTTCTTGCTCATCTTGCTCTCTTTCACACTATCTCCATGGTACAGCCCAGTCACCGGGTCCATGTCTCCAGGCAGCGCTTCTCAGATTCTGGCCCGAAAGAAGAGAAGAGGAGTGAGTGGATTATAGCTTTGGATCTTAATCTGTTCAGTCTTGTCTCTTTTTGGTTTGGTCTGCAACTCTGTTTGCTTTTCCTTTTTTTTTCTTTTTTTTTTTTTTGTTTTGCAGATCATAGAGAAGCGGCGCAGAGACCGGATCAACCACAGCTTGTCAGAGCTTCGTAGACTGGTGCCCAGTGCTTTTGAAAAACAGGTAAAGCATTAATTTGAGATGTTTTTTTTTTTTTTCATAATTAGACAATAAAACTAACACCTTTATGTCATCATGCCACTGATTAAAGTGTTGCTAATTTTCCCTGCAGGGTTCATCAAAGTTAGAGAAAGCAGAGATTCTGCAGATGACTGTGGACCACCTCAAACTGCTGCATGCCATGGGAGGTAAAGGTGAGAATTTGGATCGTTTGCTTGCTGGCCTTTTCTGATTCTACCAAATAGCCTTTTCATAGGAAACAGCAAATAATAATTATTTATTGTCCTCCTCTTTTAGACAAGAGAAAAAAAAACATGGCATCTACAATACATTTTTATGACTAACTGCTTTCCACTGTTTTTATTCAGTGCATGACTAAACTAAACCACTTTTGTACTTCAGGATACTTTGATGCGAGGGCTCTGGCAGTTGACTACAGGACCCTGGGCTTCAGGGAGTGCGTTGGAGAGGTGGTACGGTACCTCAGCTCACTCGAGGGGGACTCCCCAGACCCTATAGGAGCTCGTCTGGTCTCCCACCTCTCCCACTGTGCAAGTGAGCTAGACCCTCTTCTCCTGCAGTCACCTCCAGCTTCCGCCCTGCCCTTCCCTCCTTGGCCATGGGCATCCTTCCCTCAAATCTCCCCTAACTCACCAGCCTCCTCCTCACCTCCTTTCCCCAGCGGGCGGAGGGATCTGGCCCTGCTAGGGAACTACCCATCACACACCTCTCTACGCCTCGCCCCCCTGGCTGGGTGCCAGCAGGGTGCACCACAGCTCCTTGCACCCACAGCTCTTGCCACCGTCCACAGGGTGCCCTCCCTTGCAGCGTCTCCAGCCCTAGCCCCCTCCAGAGCGCCACAGCCATCTCCTCACAGCTCTACCAGGGCCTCACCTCTACCTCTCCCAACCCCTTCCTCTTCCTCTCCTTCTACCTCCTCCTCTTCCACTTCATCATCTTCTGCCCCTCCACAAGTCTCTTTTAGGCCCTTTGCACCTATGGGGTCTCCCACAGTCCAGCGCAGGAGCTTGAGTGGATCAGCCAAGGCAGCCCAAGGATGGGGGACTGAGATCGGTGCTTTTTGAGGGTCAGTGGACGTGGACCTCCCATGTGCTCTATGTAGCGAATATTGATTCCTTTGGATAAAGAAGTATTCAACCTTTGATGATTGTTTCTGCTTCTAAAAGCCATATCCGATGACGTTTCCAACCATCACAATCCTATGTTATGGAACAATGAGGGAATGTGAATGAATAGCTCTGAATAAAATCATGTTGTTGATTTTGCTTGACAAATACACACAAAGAAGAGTGTCCGTCAGAGCCATAGTCACAGTAAAACACTCAGCAGAGTGTGGTTGACATTTTACTGATCCCAGAACTGTGATGTTTCTTTTTTCCAAAACATTTATACTTTTGATCATGCTTTCTGGTGAATGTTTGACAAAATTTCTATAAAGACCAAGTGCCTTTATCTTTGTTCATGTTTTCTGTGTTTTTCTCAGACTATGTAAAACATGTGACTGCAGATTTACCATCTGCTACCAGTACAACTGGGAAAGGAATGGTTAGAAAAAAGACTTCATGTTAGCCATTAATTCATATATTAACTATGTCTGCAAATATTGTCTGCATGTTCCCCAGCCATAACCTACTTGGTATCTGAACTGTCTCCAGTGATGGCTGATGGGAGCTGTGGTCTTGTGGCTGCAGAGGATAAACATGGTGGGAGATGGTGATGTTTTTGGGATGCCGCGGCGAGGCAAACAGGCCCATGACTTTGCCCTCTAATTGGCGGTCCCCTGTAATTAACTTTACCCTCGTATCAGTCTATGTATCTTCCTCTCCTCTGCTGTCTCTCTGCCATTCTTTCTCTCCAATCTTGTGGTACACCAGCGGATATCTTCTCTCCCTGTTTGTCTGCGCCACTGTCTCCTCAACAATGGAGAGACAGAAAAGAAGAGGGCGAAAAGGGAGGGATGGAGAGAGACAGAGAGAGGGGAAAACAAAGAAAAAGATCTGAAGGGTTGTGGTTGAGTGACTGATTTGGCGTAGACGTTCAATAACAGGGTGGGAGGGAGGCAGGAGACAGGGTTAAGGGGACTGTGAGGGTTTAAAAGGACGGGAAAAGAACTAGTGTGAATCACAGAGAGTGGGCCAGAGTATACAGAGTACACAAGAAACCCCCAAACGCTGATGAATGACACTTGCAACAAGCTTGTTTCTTAAGAAGATCAGCATAATTGTGCCATGCTTCACCAAAACTGCTCTGCGGGGATGAGAGAGCAGAGAAGAGCCTTGTGTGTGTTTACTGCTGGGGAACGCTTTGATCTACTTCAGGATGCAATGTCTGTGGTCTGCGGTCCAAAAATGTGTGTGTTCCGCAAAGTGCATATTGTTTATTTGAGTGAGTGTGCTTTTGTGGGCTTGAGCCAGTCCCTTGCGCTTTCTTCCTTATGTGTGTGTGAGTGTGTGTACTTTGTTGAGTGTTTTGTTTATGCACTGTACATGGTCGTGTGTGTGTGTATGTGTGTAATGTGAGTATTCAGGGCTGGCGTCAGGACTCAACCGCAGTGACGGCGTGGCTCTCGTGCGATGCCGGCCGGCCGGCGGTCGGACGGACGGACAGTGTGGTGGAGGGTGTATACACACACACACACACACACACACACACACACACACACACACACACACACACACAGGCTGGCTGGCACTATTCTAGCCTCTGCGTGGAGGAGCCAGAGTCATCACCACAGCTTCCAGGAAGGACGACCACAGTCACACTGCACTGGGTTTCCCACGGGGGAGGGGATGGTGAGGGTGGAGGGATGTGCAAGGAAGGAGGGAAGGAAACTTTGGCAAAAGAAGGAGGGAGGGAAATGATGTGTGTATGTGAGTGTGCATTTAAGGCAACAGGAAGTGCAAACTCAGAGAAGAAAAGAGGAGGGTTCAGCATGCCGGAAGGAAATCCAGTCCAATTTTCTAAAATTCTATTTTTTTTTTGTCTTTTTGTTAGTTAAATCCATTGAAATTTGAGCTTTTGTTTTGTTCTAATTTTTCATTTGTCAGTTATAAATTAGAAAACTGAAAAAAGAAAATTGAAAAATTTTTTGTTTCATGTTTAATCAGCTTAGGTTTAATTGGATGGCCTGGGGCGTTTGTTGAGGATTACACATGGACATTATAAAATATGGTTGCAATACCGTGACATCACCCTTTGGTTTCTGAAGTTTGAAACCAGGAGTGTTGTTGCTGTCGCCACCTTGGTTCCAAAAAAACAGATGTGACGAGGAGGTCTGATTGCTATCCGTCCACTCATTTGCTAACGACTTGTCAATCACAAACTGTTAACTCAGCAGGAAAGTGTTTTCAGAGGTCGAGTCAGAAAGCCGTTTCCTCATATAGGACCAGAAGTGTTTTTGCAACCACAGCTATCACCATCTGGTGGTCTTCAGATATATTGGACGTTTAAGGTAGTTTTGCACTGGCTCCATTTTTACTGACTTGGAAGCGCCATCCATTTTTTCTACTGTCTGTGGGATCACATGCAGTCCTGGATGCACAGATGCAGCTCATACAGTTGAGTCTCATTTTATGTTGCCTCCCAAAAGCAAATATACAGCATGTAGTTTTAGAGATGAATATAATTATTTTTCCATATATTTCAGTTTCACACCCTGTTCGTTCTTCCTAAGCACTTTGAAATGCAAACCAGCCGGTAACGTCATAATGGCGTTGTCCATCTTTTGTATACAGACTCGGTTCCAGGCTGCTGTAACCCTTGATGATGCATGTTCAGCTTTTTGAATAATCTTACAACCATGTTTTTATGTAAGAAATAAGATTTCTCAGGCACTTCTTTAACTTTTTTTTTTTTTCAAAAGCAGCATTCAGACTCTGCAGTTGAATGTGGCAGTTGTACTTATAAGGCAATAGTAGCACCAATTTGTTTAATTTAACTTGGAACTTTAAAATGGATATTTGTACAAAACATTTGCGGGAAAATGTTTGGTTAAAACTCTTCTGGCCCAACATGAGTCTGCTTCCGTTTTGCTTTTCCACATCTGGAATGATTCTGTACAGGCCACACTCAGGTATGTATTTAGCCAAAAATATAAGACATAAAAAAAGACAAGCACTCGCATTTAATTGTGGACAAAGTCAATAGCTTTTTTTTTTTTTAGTATTATTATTATTCTGGCTGCAGAGATAAGAAAGGAAGTAGTAGCTATTAGTAGCTTTTGCTTTAAGCATCACGATTAGTGACTAAATACACATAAAAGACCCTGACCCCCACCCCCTCCCCACAGCATTTCCACTGAAAACTAAACGTCCTAGTAAGAATAGACTGAGCACTGTATGAGCAGCAGCGGTTTATCCAAATAATTTAGTGCCCTCTGCTGTTAAAACTACAAAGATGCAGAAATCAAGGAAGAAGATGTAGGGGCAAAGATCCCTGTCCTTAAACCACAATGTAAGAAAAGATGAACTGAAGCATAAAGATAGTAAAAATGCATAAATGGCTAACTCACATAAGTATAGATCAATAATTCAAAGATACTTGTAAATGGTTAAAATTCACAAGAAATGGTTAATCCAGAATTTCTGCCTGGCAATTATATTCTCTGTTTACATCGAGGTTTCTTCAGGATTCAGGACATTGATTTTACTGTATAGACTGTAAACTTTTTTGCTGATTCTGAATGAACATAGTGCTGTAGCCTTGTCAGTCAACAGTGTTACTGGTAAAGAGGTACAAGCTCCTGATGTTCAGAAGAAAGTCTCTAAATTAAAAATGAAATGTGCATTTCTCTGAGGATTCAACTGTTAACGCTGAAGGCTCTGAAAAGCTGATCAAAAAAAAGGGTGTGATTTTTTTTTCCATTCTTGTCAGATACCAACAGTAACATAACACATGAGACTGTGATTTAACAGCATTATTTTTTTATTATTGTGATTTGTGTAATTCATGCATTTATGTCTTGCACTCTTGATGAGTGTAATGCCTTTTCTTCGGCCTTTTTAACTTTACTTTCGATGTCTTCAGCTTGTGTAAAGTTCTATGAATAAATGAATGAATGAATACTGTAACTGCACAATAAGTGAACAGTCATGTGACTCCATGCAGTCCTGTGAAAAACTAAGTACACCCTTACTGCTGCCATAGGAATTAAGAGGGTAATGGTGCATTTAGGTGTGTTAATGCAATACCACAAACTTCCCAGGAGTCGACATTCCAGCAAATTCACCCCCAAACTCAGACCACGCAATACTCAAAGAGAAAAAAAAAGCAAAAAACAAACAAACAAAAAAGCTACATCTCAGGCTCTACAGACCTCAGTTAACATGTTAAATGTGAAAATGCATGACTGAACAAGCGTGACTTGTTTGGAAGAGTTGCCAGAAGCAAGCATAGCTACATAGCTAGACAGAGGAGAGCAACATGGAGATGTTTGGACATAACACACAGTCCTACGATTAGGTAAAATCAAACTCGCAGGAGTCTGCTTGCCTGATGGAATATTTAAATTCATGTCTGTACTTTCAGACTCAAGATATGAAGGATCATGTCTATGTTTTATTGTTGGAGAAGAGGCCCCCTTCACTAAAGAAGTGAAAATGGAAAGGAAAGGAACCAATGGCATCTTAATAAAATGTCATCCACTTCAACCCACGTCTCAGCTCCTGAACTGAAATCAGGGCTCTAACACACAAAAACGTGCATAAACATGCTTATTCATTCTCAATATTGTTGCAAATACTTGTCAGCAGATGAGACATGCGACCCCCATCTCTGGACAACTGACAAGCTGGCAGGAGAGTTTACTGACAGAAGAGTTCAGGGTATCTCCAACAGCTCACCTCAGTATGGCTGTCAGTCAGAAGTGAGCTTCACTGATGGACACTTCATCTTGCATTGACAGCTTTGGTCTGACTGACAGCCTTCCACAGATAGGGAAAAACTCCAGGGTGGATCTGGTCCAAACAGTAGTAGAAACACATGGGCCATTGCAGTCTAAATTAATGTTTTTGAGCTCTCTTGGTTGATTAAAACATGTTTGTCCTACACCTGGGGAGCGATAATAAAACAGAGCTCAGTTGACTGCAGTCTGCAATCTGCTGACATCTAGGGGTGAAAATTTTACACTCCAACATTGAGAGCTGTGCAGAAATGAATGCAAACAAACTTATTTGCTCACACCCAAAACATTTTATTGGCAGACTTCACATTTAGATATGATTTCACACAAGTCAACACACATTTGCATTAGCACAAGCAGGGCAATGGAAATGAGAAACATGGCAGTTCTGATGATACAGCTTCAACAACCACTAATGATTGTGTTTTGGTTTGTTGGATTCCACTCACAGGCAGAATACTCCGAGCTCCATCAGTGAGTGGTTCTTTTTTTCCTGCCTTTGTTAGAAGTCTAGTAAATGTTTTAATAAACACCTCAGTCATGTTTGAAATGATTAGAGCAGCAGAATACAGTTAGAGTTTGATGTCTAGGCAGCTTGATTTGAGTTTTTATATGGCAGGCTGACAGTTGTGGAGTCTGAACCTCATTTCACACATGTTCACATATATGTCTCCTCCTAAAAACAGTTTTTAAGGGAGAAACCCGATGAAGCATTGGTGACTTTGGTAACTTTGGGAGGAGCAGGCATGGTGATGACACGCTTCAGAAAGCAGCGATGCCTACAACACAAAGTCAACATTTTAAATTAGACGCTGGAAATACAGCCGTGGTCAAATTACAAAAAGTGTATCTACAACAGATTAATAAATACAACATAGTTTCTGGCTATAACCTAAATTGCTAATTTTCTTTTTAAATTGAAAATATTTGGATTTAATTAAGTCTGCACATAAGCCTTCGAAATGCTTTACCAAGAGGTAACGTAGGTGTAGAACTGGCAGTGAGGATCCTCAGTACATTTCCTCTGACATGCTTCTGCATTATCCGCCGCCTCATCACGAATGTCAGAACCTTTGAAATCTATTCCTTCGTGAGCCACTGTAGCCCAGTCTGTTAGAAACACAGACACACTGACATTATACTGAAGTGATGGATACATAAAATATCTGTATATGATTACAGTGACTGACATTTGTTGATGTATAATGGTTCTGCTATTAGTCAGCATATATAAATCTGTAGAGAATTTTCTTCAAACCATCTAGCATGTACTGAGACATTTCCACTGGATGGATGAAAAGAATTGACCACAAGACCAAGTGACAAACTGATGTTTAAATCTATTCAGCCAGGCTGCAGGTGGGAGTATGCAGAACACGGAAAGGTGAGACTTCAGGTCAGATGTCCTTTCATGCAGTTTTAGCTTAGTTCACACAAAGGTTTGCCTTCTCTTCTTTTTGTGTTCAGAATTCCACACATTCATGCACCCCAATCACAATTCATTGTATATTAATGTACTGTACAATATTATTTTAAACGTAGTGAAAAAACACCATGCATTGTTTTTGTTAGCATCAATCCCTGCATGCATCGGCTCAGTGTGACTTGTTAGCAAGTTGTTTTTTCAGTCCCAGCAGGCACAGCTTGGTTGAATTAAGAGTTTCTCAGCCAGCAAACTTGGCTGATTTTCTTATAAAACCCTCCTCCTCCTCCTCCTCCTCCCTATGTGTACATGGACAGGCTTCAGCAGTATTGCTGGTGAACCACCTGTGCGTTTGCATTACTGCCAGGCTGTATTATTTGCAGTGCATCATACAATCATGAACGGAGGGGTGGTAAATAAATGTTATGGCTAGCAACAGTTTCGCTGCCTTGTTCATTCATACTTGTATTCAGTTATCGTTCACTGACAAAAGAACTGCAACATGTTTATGCACAACACTGAGGGTTGATTTGTGGTACTTACTGCCATCAAGCTGACAGGAACGGTGTGGCAGTCCTGAAGTACCTGCTTCTGTTGCACTGGTGACCATTTCATCTGGGTTGTTCTTCAAATAACAACTGAAGCTATTCCTAAAAAAAATACATTGAAAGCAAAAATAAATAAAAGGGTCAAAATGTTGACATTTTAAAGATATAGAACTATAATTCTGCACCTGATTATAGTTTTATTGCACTGCCTGCCTGTTAGACACATGAGAAAAAAAAATAGTTTCACTCTGAGATGAGACATCGTCTCAGATACACACACCTGTTATGAGTGAAGTAGGTGCAGCGTGGATGAGCCGAGCACAGAATCTGACAGTGTTCAGGAGAGACAGCAGGCAGCGACAGGAAGTCATTTCCTGGGATGTCAGTGCTTGGGAAAAGCTTTCTCTGACATTCTGTATATAACAGAGGAAATACATTAGGAAAACATGCACAGACAGGAGGTGGGGAGAAAGCGCTGGCTGTATGCGTACCTTTGTCAAAGTACTCAGTTTGGTGTACTTTGTGGGAGAATCCAGATGTTGCACCAGCCTTTCTTACAATAATAGGAGTCCGTGCTACATTCCAACTGAATTTAAGGTGACACTTATACCTTAAACAGAATAAGAAATTGTATTATTTAATAACAGCATGAAAACTACAATTTTTAATGTGAAACATCCATGGACAGTGACCAGACTTCATCAAGCTGAATGTTGGGAAATGTATGGTCCAGAAATGTTGCAGCTTGGCTAATTTTTTTCTTCCTTTTTAAAGTCAGTCTCTTGTGAATTATGGATGGATGGAAGGAAAGAAAAGCACATTTAAATTTTTAAAAAGGTCTTTACTGAGCACTATTTTATCCATATCTATGCTATCCTAATCCAAATTTACCTGATTTTCTTGTCTGAGAAATTCTCTTGTGCAAAAGTGAAGAACTGGCATGCAGGATCCTGAGTGCAGACTCTCTGACACTCCTCAGAGTCAGCTGTGAACAAGAACCTGTAGTCTGCCCCTGGAAAGTCCACGTTTTGATACACCTCAGACAGACAAGGCTCTGGTAAAGAAAACACAAGCGTGCAAAGCTGAACACAAAGTGAGCATACACTATGAATTACTTATTTTTTAATTAAATGTTTTTTAGTAGTTTAATAGTTGTAAGCCTACTTTGGTCCAGATTGCAGGCTTTTAGAGAAAAGCCAGATGTGGCACCCTGCATTGGAGTCTGAGTATTGGGCTGTCCAGAGGGAGTGGATTTGAGGTAGCAGTAGAAGTGCCTACAGAGATCGACAAATGTTTGTCATTTATCCAAGTAGAAGGAGCCATAATATGTGCATTTGCACCGGACTTTAGCCACCAGTTTAGACATTGTTGGCAGCCAGAAGATGGCACTGCAAACGTTCAAGGAAATGTCAATGAGATTGCTGAGAGTTTGCCCAACTTTATCACCATCACTGAATCTAGTTGAACTGTTTGCTTTACATGATAACCTGAATTTCACCATAATCTCGATATTTTGGAGCTAAGATGATTTACCATGCCAAAAAAAAACCAAAACAAAAAAAACTCTGTAAACTGTATTCTGATGACTAAAGACAAAAATTGAAAGGATTACATGTGAAAAAAAAAATACATATGATGTTAAACCTTCAAGTTTGGCAACGTGATAAATTTACTTTCAGTGCTCAGCAATTTAAATACTGTAGATCACTTTTTTATTTTATAAACAAGAACAAGTTATCTTTCCCTGTCATACCACGCATCTGTGGTCCAATCACAAACAAAGGTAAAGAAGGAGCAGGAGGGGTGCTGAGTGCACAGGAGCTGACAGTGCTTCACATCAGGAGAGTAGAGAGATATTATGTCTGATCCTGGGAAATCCATGTTCTCCACAAGCGCTCGATTACATTCTGAAGAACAGAAAAACAAGACTGAGAAAAATGTACGTGTACGAAACAAATTCTCACATATTAGAAACATTTAACCACACAGAAGTAGTGAAATAAAACAAGCATATACGGTCATACATACATAGCTAGCTGCATACATTAAGCTCAATCATACTGCATAGTATCATACCTTGACTTGAAGATGGGCTGCAGAGGGAGAGCAGACCCACCAAAATCAAACGTGTTACCATCTTCTACAGCTTGTTTCTCTGCAGAGGAAATGACCCCCCTGAAGCACAACTACATTTAAAGAAGAGGCTCTGCAAATAAAAAAAATACCCTTTGATCCAAAGTAAAATTTTGCAATCTGATCCCTGAACAGCTGATTGTTGACACTATCATGAACCACTGTGGCAGGCAGGGTGAGGACCCCAAAGCAGGACTCCTGACAAAACTTTATTTATCTTTTATTGCTGGAACTCAGGACAGACAGAACTGGACAGGGCCAGTAGAATAAATTAGGAAACTTGTTTTTAAGTGGAAGCACAAGAATAACAGGAGGAAAACCAATGACAAGGACACACCAGAGAACTATGGGAAATGCAGACAATATGTACACATCAAGGGCAATAAGGGAAATGGGACACAGTCAGGAACACAGCTGAACAGAATCACACTAAGAAGATAGACTGAAGCAAACTTGAATAAGAGCAGGCAAGACTAAAGATAAAGCCAAACAGGAAATGACTAAACATGACAGAGTAGGACTGAATATGGAATCACAGGGAAACAGAGTTCAAATGCAAATAACCAACCAAGAACAGAACTCAGATATCCACCTAAGAAGGGCTGAAGATATAAACAACAAGGCCAACTAGGAACTCAAAGTGCAAAAACTCAATACGCCATGAAACAGATTAAACAGAACTTTGACTGTTGCCATATTACTTAAATGACCTCCCATGTTTACCAGCTGATTTAGGGTTCACATAGAAAAAAATAGTTTGAATGTGGTGGCACCAGACCAATGACCCGTCTTCTCTTTACTTTTGCTCTGCTGTGTTCAGTCCTTTTTACTTTTGGACATTCACAGTGCAAGGTACAAACAAGATACAAACTCAAATGCAATCAGCTGAAAAACAAACAAACAAAAAACACGTGATATATTAAACTTTGAAAGGTAAAAACCGTTTATATCAGAAGTTTTCAAAATGTTTCCATCATGCCTCACTTTAAAAGAAAAAGAAAACTTCATGTCCCACACACCCCAATATTTATCAGTTGTTCACAGTAGTGAATCCAGCTGCAGAGGGCAGTGATGATGTATTGTTATCATTGTCTCTGGAGCTTGAAAAAGGCGACTGGACTTCTTTTTGTTTCTTGAAGACGTTTCACCTCTCATCCGAAAGGCTTCTTCAGTTCTCAACCAAATGGTGGAGAGACCCAGGTATTTAAACCCCTGTGGGCGTAGTCCCCTGGAGGTGGTTATGACCCTCTATTGATCATGTGCTTGAACACATGTGCCCAGGTGTGAAGGGGGCGTGGGTCATATTTAATCAGTGGTTTCAGTTGAAACCAACTTAGGACTCCGCTCCATTGTTTCCTGTGGCCTATTGAGGTCACTGGAACAAAGGTGTGAATGGGGGTTGAGACGTCTGGGAAGGGAGCTCAGGACAGCACTGTAAGCGGGGGAAAGTTGGTGACGTAATCCACCTCCTCTGTTCAATGATGGTTGTTCACAGTGGACATAGATGGCTTCTTTCACTCCTCTTTCAAACCAAAGAGGAGTGAAAGAAAATGATGGTTGTTCACAGTGGACATAGATGGCTTCTTTCACTCCTCTTTCAAACCATCATTGAACAGAGGAGTGAAAGAAGCCATCTATGTCCACTGTGAACAACCATCATTGAACAGAGGAGGTGGATTACGTCACCAACTTTCCCCCGCTTACAGTGCTGTCCTGAGCTCCCTTCCCAGACGTCTCAACCCCCATTCACACCTTTGTTCCAGTGACCTCAATAGGCCACAGGAAACAATGGAGCGGAGTCCTAAGTTGGTTTCAACTGAAACCACTGATTAAATATGACCCACGCCCCCTTCACACCTGGGCACATGTGTTCAGCACATGATCAATAGAGGGTCATAACCACCTCCAGGGGACTACGCCCACAGGGGTTTAAATACCTGGGTCTCTCCACCATTTGGTTGAGAACTGAAGAAGCCTTTCGGATGAGAGGTGAAACGTCTTCAAGAAACAAAAAGAAGTCCAGTCGCCTTTTTCAAGCTCCAGAGACTACTATGACCTGGATAACTGAGAATCTACACAGACATATTGTTATCATTATGTAATGGTGCCATTTTATGTTCCCTCTGTAGCTTGGAAAAAGGGCGACTAGACTTCTTTTTGTTTCTTGAAGACATATGACCTCTCATCCAAAATGCTTCTTCAGTTTTCAAACCAACAGGTGGAGAGACCCGGGTATTTTATGTTCTGTTTTAGTGTGACCTTAAACACATTTTCTTCCCCTTATCCTTTTCAGGATCGGGGCTGGTGGGGGCTGGAGCCTATCCCAGCTTCCGCAGGGTGAGAGGCAAGATATTTGCATAAATGAATACCAACTTGATAACATCAGAAAGGAAACACTTTCAGGAGACATACAAGATTACAACAAACTAAACAATAAAGCATGAAAATGGATGTGAAGCAAGTTTGACTCAGTAGAGCCCCAGGTTTCCCACTTTACAAAGTGGTCTTGACCTAGCACACAAAGCACCACAGTCTGACCCCCTTTCCTACTTCTCAGTTTGGAGATTTTAATTTACTGTATCTCGTTGCCTTGTCCTTGTGAATGAAGGCCGGGAATGGTCACAAGGAGTGAGGGGTGGATAAAATGTCAATAAAATGTGTATGTGGAACAGCTGCATCTGTCACGGTCCCGGGCTAGTGGGTGTGTTTTCTGTTTTTTCCTCTTTCTTTCTGGTGTGTGTTTTGGTGGGCGCGTCCCTCTGGAGTGGTAGAGAGGTCTCCTCCCTCGTGGGCTGGTTTTCAGAGCAGCAATCTCCACACCTGTTGCCGATCAGCTCATCCTCCTGCATTACTTAAGCTGGCAGTAGACTGTCATTCGTCGCTGGATCGTTGACTGTGAAACAATATCGCCCGACGAGCGGAGATCTCCTTGGGAAGCTCACAACCAGATCCCTCTCCTCCGTGGTCCGCCTCTCTGCGGGTCGGCCGCACCGCACCCGAAGCTCCTCTCTCTACCTTGGTCACCGGAGTCCCATTCTCCCCCCTCCCCGTGCCTCTCCTACCTGCTCTGTGCTCTTGAGTCACTGTAAATAAACCTTGCACTAAACCCGCCACTCTGCGTCTGCTCCAGTCCTCAGTACCTAACCGTGCCAGCATCATGAATTGTTTTGTTAAAGTTCAACCACTGCCGTGTAGTGCTGCTGCTGTCACATGTAACAGGGAGCTTTGATTTTTCTTTGATATCCTGGGCTACATTTCATTACATTTGCAAGATGGCTCATTGTGACAAGATATTATTCCATTGTTATTACCCACACACACAATCAGTGAAGGGCAGGGTGTTAGATCAATGAGCTGCATATCTGGAATAAGTAAAACAGCTCATGAATGCAAAGGAGTAGTTGCTTAGGTGGCTTTTTTTTTTTTTTGTGATGCTGTGGTATGTAATGCATTAACTGAAACAATGTGATCTCACAGCTAACCTGTTTATATAGAGGATATTAACTCACAGAGACACAGCACCAGCAGTGGCATATCAGTTGGAGACATCGGGAGGGTGTGTTTGGTATATGATGTGAGAGAGTGAAGGATGGCATTCATGGATGGCAGATAGCCCGCACTGGCTGTGACTCAATTCATAAATGTACACAAGTCCTCTAAAAGCAGTTTTTAACAGAGAAACTCAACACAACATCAGGGCTTTGGTCATTTTGGGACAGTAAGTAACACAAAATCAACAGCATTTTATATTAGACACTAAATAACTTTCTCTTCAGCTCTCAGAGGAGACAGATGCACTTTTCTTCTCTCCCCAAACCTTCCTTTTTACCCTGCTTTGCTGCTTTGGAGATTCTCTTCACACAATTTCCGAACTGGAATTTATAATTATGGATCTGGTCAGCTGGTCTCTCAACGCCATTGTTTTTGATCAGATTTTCACCATGAGGAGATTAGGGGAAGGAGAACACTATTCCCTCTTATTAATTGACATTCCAGCTAGCTACGTTATGGATTCCTGCTTGGTGTGGAAGATGACGTGCCTGGCCGTATTGACCTAGCTGCTGATGAACTCTACATCTTATCGGAACTGTTAGCAGAGGAGGGGAGTTTGAGTCAGCCACACAGTAGCCCGAACACCCCCTCTTGCCTCCGCTGGCTCCCTTCCATCCCTGCCCTCCCCAACCTAGTGCTCCCATGCTTTATGTTTCTGCACTATCGCAGAAACTGTGTATGTGTATGTATGTATACAAAGTATGAGATGATTTTTTTTTCCTCACTCATCCCTATATGTTTTTTTGCTATTGTTTCTGTCTTTTTAATGGCAGCACCTCCAGAAGGGGGGCAACATGGCCACAGTTCACCTATCTCCTCATGATTGTGTGTTTGTTTTTCTTCAAGGTTGTTCTGTTAGCTGTACTTTCCCCATTGTGGGATCAATAAAGTATCCTCATCATCAAAAATACAGTTGTGATCAAATTACAAAAGTCTGGCTATAACAGATTTAATAAATGTGGCATGATTTCTGGGTATAATCTGAATTACTAGTTTTCTTTTAAAAATGAACAATGTTTGGATTTAAGCCAGCGTGAATGTAAGCCTTTGGAATAAAACTGAAATCATGATTTTATTGCAGTAGGTGTAGAGCTGGTGGTAAGGTTCTTCTTTACATGTCTCCTGACTCTTTTTTACATCATTTATCTGCACATTGCAAATGCCAGAACTTCTGAAATGCATTCCTTCTTGAGGTTCCTTAGCCCTGTCTGTCAGCAGAGACACAAAAAGTTAAACTCTACAAAGGGAGAACACAGACAGTACACAGTGCTCAAAAAAAAAATCCAAGAGCGGCTGAAGTTGAATAATTCTGCAAAGAAAAGTTGGCCAAAAATTCCTCCATCTCAAAGCACAGGACTCACAGGACTCACAGCCAGATATCACAAACTCTTGGTTGTAGTTCTTGCTGCCAGAGGTGGCACAACCAGTTATTAGGTTTAGAGGGCAATTAATTTCTCAAATATGTGACAAATATGCAAAAAGTCAGAAATCTGGAAGGAGGTGAAAACTTTTTCACAGCAATGTAGATGATAGGTAAAATATTTGTTCATATGATGAAAGTCACTGCAGCACTGTTACATTTCAAAATGGCCAAAACCAAATAAAAGAAGTTTGTCTCTGATATAAATCCACATTATATTAGAAGAAAATGGCAAAGTGCTGGTTTGCCGTTGTGTCTGGAATAAGTGATTAATACAGTCACCTACATTTTCAGTCTGCCCACCCAACTACAGTGGGCTAGAACCGGGCCTGGGTTGGACCTCCTTTTGCCTTCAGATCTACTTTCACTCTTTGTGACATAGATTCAATAAGGTACTGGAAACATTCCTCAGAGATTTTGGTCCATATTGGTGAAGTTGCTGCAGATTTGTTGGCATTTGTGACCCAGATTTCCTGTTTCACCACAACCCAATAATGCTCAGGTAGGCTCAATTTTTACTAAAACTAACTAACTAACTAAAATATAGTTGCTCAAAATACATTCACATAGTTTCCAAGTGGTGTTTCTAAACACTGTCTGTGGGATCACATGCAGTCCTGGATGCACAGATGCAGCTCATACAGTTGAGTCTCATTTTATGTTGCCTCCCAAAAGCAAATATACAGCATGTAGTTTTAGAGATGAATATAATTATTTTTCCATATATTTCAGTTTCACACCCTGTTCGTTCTTCCTAAGCACTTTGAAATGCAAACCAGCCGGTAACGTCGTAATGGCGTTGTCCATCTTTTGTATACAGACTCGGTTCCAGGCTGCTGTAACCCTTGATGATGCATGTTCAGCTTTTTGAATAATCTTACAACCATGATTTTATGTAAGAAATATGATTTCTCAGGCACTTCTTTAACTTTTTTTTTTTTTTTTCAAAAGCAGCATTCAGACTCTGCAGTTGTATGTGGCAGTTGTACTTATAAGGCAATAGTAGCACCAATTTATTTAATTTAACTTGGAACTTTAAAATGGATATTTGTACAAAACATTTGCGGGAAAATGTTTGGTTAAAACTCTTCTGGCCCAACATGAGTCTGCTTCCTTTTTGCTTTTCCACATCTGGAATGATTCTGTACAGGCCACACTCAGGTATGTATTTAGCCAAAAATATAAGACATAAAAAAAGACAAGCACTCGCATTTAATTGTGGACAAAGTCAATAGATTTTTTTTTTTTTAATATTATTATTATTCTGGCTGCAGAGATAAGAAAGGAAGTAGTAGCTATTAGTAGCTTTTGCTTTATGCATCACGATTAGTGACTAAATACACATAAAAGACCCTGACCCCCACCCCCTCCCCACAGCATTTCCACTGAAAACTAAACGTCCTAGTAAGAATAGACTGAGCACTGTATGAGCAGCAGCGGTTTATCCAAATAATTTAGTGCCCTCTGCTGTTAAAACTACAAAGATGCAGAAATCAAGGAAGAAGATGTAGGGGCAAAGATCCCTGTCCTTAAACCAAAATGTAAGAAAAGATGAACTGAAGCATAAAGATAGTAAAAATGCATAAATGGCTAACTCACATAAATATAGACCAATAATTCAAAGATACTTGTAAATGGTTAAAATTCACAAGAAATGGTTAATCCAGAATTTCTGCCTGGCAATTATATTCTCTGTTTACATCGAGGTTTCTTCAAGATTCAGGACATTGATTTTGCTGTATAGACTGTAAACTTTTTTGCTGATTCTGAATGAACGTAGTGCTGTAGCCTTGTCAGTCAACAGTGTTACTGGTAAAGAGGTACAAGCTCCTGATGTTCAGAAGAAAGTCTCTAAATTAAAAACAAAATGTGCATTTCTCTGAGGATTCAACTGTTAACGCTGAAGGCTCTGAAAAGCTGATCAAAAAAAAAAGGTGAGTGATTTTTGTTTTTCCCTTCTTGTCAGATATCAACAGTAACATAACACATGAGACTGTGATTTAACAGCATTATTTTTTTATTATTGTGATTCGTGTAATTCATGCATTTATGTCTTGCAGTCTTGATGAGTGTAATGCCTTTTCTCCGGCCTTTTTAACTTTACTTTTCGATGTCTTCAGCTTGTGTAAAGTTCTATGAATAAATGAATGAATGAATACTGTAACTGCACAATAAGTGAACATTCCCCCATCTACAGTCATGTGACTCCATGCAGTCCTGTGAAAAACTAAGTACACCCTTACTAGGAATTAAGAGGGTAATGGTGCATTCAGGCGTGTTAATGCAATACCACAAACTTCCCAGGAGTCGACATTCCAGCAAATTCACCCTCAAACTCAGACCACGCAATACTCAAAGAGAAAAAAAAAAGCAAAAAAAAACTAACAAAAAAGCTACACCTCAGGATCTACAGACCTCAGTTAACATGTTAAATGTTAAAATTCATGACTGAACAGGCGTGACTTGTTTGGAAGAGTTGCCAGAAGCAAGCCTCTTCTCTCTAAACAGAACATGGCATCACGGCGGAGGTTTGCAACGTTGCATCTGACAAAACCACAAGACTTCTGGAACAATGTCCTTTAGACAGAGGAGAGCAACATGGAGATGTTTGGACATAACACACAGTCCTACGATTAGGTAAAATCAAACTCGCGGGAGTCTGCTTGCCTGATGGAATATTTAAATTCATGTCTGTACTTTCAGACTCAAGATATGAAGGATCATGTCTATGTTTTATTGTTGGAGAAGAGGCCCCCTTCACTAAAGAAGCAAAAATGTAAAGGAAAGGAACCAATGGCATCTTAATAAAATGTCATCCACTTCAACCCACGTCTCAGCTCCTGAACTGAAATCAGGGCTCTAACACACAAAAACGTGCATAAACATGCTTATTCATTCTCAATATTGTTGCAAATACTTGTCAGCAGATGAGACATGCGACCCCCATCTCTGGACAACTGACAAGCTGGCAGGAGAGTTTACTGACAGAAGAGTTCAGGGTATCTCCAACAGCTCACCTCAGTATGGCTGTCAGTCAGAAGTGAGCTTCACTGATGGACACTTCATCTTGCATTGACAGCTTTGGTCTGACTGACAGCCTTCCACAGATAGGGAAAAACTCCAGGGTGGATCTGGTCCAAACAGTAGTAGAAACACGTGGGCCGTTACGGGGTACAGTCTAAATTAATGTTTTTGAGCTGTCTTGGTTGACTACAACATGTTTGTCCTACACCTGGGGAGCGATAATAAAAAAGAGCTCAGTTGACTGCAGTCTGCAATCTGCTGACATCTAGGGGTGAAAATTTTGCACTCTAACATTGAGAGCTGTGCAGAAATGAATGCAAACAAACGTATTTACTCACACACCCAAAACATTTTATTGGCAGACTTCACATTTAGACATTGTCCACATTTAAAGAATTAATACACACGTCAACATACATTTGCATTAGCACAAGCAGGGCAATGGAAATGAGAAACATGGCAGTTCTGATGATACAGCTTCAACAACCACTAATGATTGTGTTTTGGTTTGTTGGATTCCACTCACAGGCAGAATACTCCGAGCTCCATCAGTGAGTGGTTCTTTTTTTCCTGCCTTTGTTAGAAGTCTAGTAAATGTTTTAATAAACACCTCAGTCATGTTTGAAATGATTAGAGCAGCAGAATACAGTTAGAGTTTGATGTCTAGGCAGCTTGATTTGAGTTTTTATATGGCAGGCTGACAGTTGTGGAGTCTGAACCTCATTTCACACATGTTCACATATATGTCTCCTCCTAAAAACAGTTTTTAAGGGAGAAACCCGATGAAGCATTGGTGACTTTGGTAACTTTGGGAGGCGCAGGCATGGTGATGACACGCTTCAGATAGCAGCGATGCCTACAACACAAAGTCAACATTTTAAATTAGACGCTAGAAATACAGCCGTGGTCAAATTACAAAAAGTGTATCTACAACAGATTAATAAATGTGACATAATTTCTGGCTATAACCCAAATTGCTAATTTTCTTTTAAAATTGAAAATATTTGGATTTAATTAAGTCTGCACATAAGCCTTCGAAATGCTTTACCAATAATTGCGGTCAGAGACGTTTTCATCAGCGTAGGTGTAGAACTGGCAGTGAGGATCCTCAGTACATTTCCTCTGACATGCTTCTGCATCATCCACCACCTCATAGCGAATGTCAGAACCATTGAAATCTATTCCTTCGTGAGCCACTGTAGCCCAGTCTGTTAGAAACACATACACTGACATTATACTGAAGTGATGGATACATAAAATATCTGTATGTGATTACAGTGACTGACATTTGTTGATGTATAATTGTTCTGCTATTAGTCAGCATATATAAATCTGTAGAGAATCTTCTTCAAACCATCTAGCATGTACTGAGACATTTCCACTGGATGGATGAAAAGAATTGACCACAAGACCAAGTGACAAACTGATGTTTAAATCTATTCAGCCAGGCTGCAGGTGGGAGTATGCAGAACACGGAAAGGTGAGACTTCAGGTCAGATGTCCTTTCATGCAGTTTTAGCTTAGTTCACACAAAGGTTTGCCTTCTCTTCTTTTTGTGTTCAGAATTCCACACATTCATGCACCCCAATCACAATTCATTGTATATTAATGTACTGTACAATATTATTTTAAATGTAGTGAAAAAACACCATGCATTGTTTTTGTTAGCATCAATCCCTGCATGCATCGGCTCAGTGTGACTTGTTAGCAAGTTGTTTTTTCAGTCCCAGCAGGCACAGCTTGGTTGAATTAAGAGTTTCTCAGCCAGCAAACTTGGCTGATTTTCTTATAAAACCCTCCTCCTCCTCCTCCTCCTTATGTGTACCTGGACAGGCTTCAGCAGTATTGCTGGTGAACCACCTGTGCGCTTGCATTGCTGCCAGGCTGTATTATTTACAGTGCATCATACACACATCATGAACAGAGCGATAGTAATAAATGTTATGGCTAGCAACAGTTTCGCCACCTTGTTCATTCATACTTGTATTCAGTTATCGTTCACTGACAAAAGAACTGCAACATGTTTATGCACAACACTGAGGGTTGATTTGTGGTACTTACTGCCATCAAGCTGACAGGAACGGTGTGGCAGTCCTGAAGTACCTGCTTCTGTTGCACTGGTGACCATTTCATCTGGGTTGTTCTTCAAATAACAAATGAAGCTATACCTAAAAAAAATACATGAAAGCAAAAATAAATAGGGTCTGTAAAATGTTGACATTTTACAGATATAGAACTATAATTCTGCACCTGATTATAGTTTTATTGAACTGCCTGCCTGTTAGACACATGAGGAAAAAAATTGTTTCACTCTGAGATGAGACATCGTCTCAGATACACACACCTGTTATGAGTGAAGTAGGTGCAGCGTGGATGAGCCGAGCACAGAATCTGACAGTGTTCAGGAGAGACAGCAGGCAGCGACAGGAAGTCATTTCCTGGGATGTCAGTGCTTGGAAAAAGCTTTCTCTGACATTCTGTATATAACAGAGGAAATACATTAGGAAAACATGCACAGACAGGAGGTGGGGAGAAAGCGCTGGCTGTGTGCGTACCTTTGTCAAAGTACTCAGTTTGGTGTACTTTGTGGGAGAATCCAGATGTTGCACCAGCCTTTCTTACAATAATAGGAGTCCGTGCTACATTCCAACTGAATTTAAGGTGACACTTATACCTTAAACAGAATAAGAAATTGTATTATTTAATAACAGCATGAAAACTACAATTTTAATGTGAAACATCCATGGACAGCAAACAGGCTTCATCAAGCTGAATGTTGGGAAATGTATGGTCCAGAATGTTGCAGCTTGGCTATTTTTTTTTTCTTCCTTGTTAAAGTCAGTCTCTTGTGAATTATGGATGGATGGAAAGAAAACTACAGTGGATCACAAAAGTGAGTACACCCCTTACATTTCTGCAGATATTTAAGTATATGTTTTCATGGAACAACACTGACAAAAATGACACTTTGACACAATGAAAAGTAGTCTGTGTGCAGCTTATATAACAGTCATCATGTAGCGCAACAATTTGTCTTTTTAGATCCTCAGAGAGTTCTTTGCCATGAGGTGCCATGTTGGAACTTTAAGTGACCAGGATGAGAGAGTGTGAGAGTTGTACTACAAAACTGAACACAGCTGCTCCCTATGCACACCTGAGACTAGTAACACTAACGAATCACATGACATTTTGGAGGGGAAATGACAAGCAGTGCTCAATTTGGACATTCACGAGTGTAGTCTATTAGGGGTGTACTCAGTTCTGTTGCCGCTATTTTAGACATTAATGGCTGTATATTGAGTTATTTTGAGGGAGAATAAATTTACATAAGCTGCACACAGACTACTTTTCATTGTGTCAAAGTGTCATTTGTCAGTGTTGTCCCATGAAAAGATATACTTAAATAAATGCAGACATGTGAGGGGTGTACTCACTTTTGTGATACAAATTTCTGGAAAGCCTTTAAAAAAGTTTTTACTGAGCACTATTTTATCCATATCTATGCTATCCTAATCCAAATTTACCTGGTTTTCCTTGTTGGAGAAATTCTCTTGTGCAAAGTGAAGAACTGGCATGCAGGATCCTGAGTGCAGACTCTCTGACACTCCTTAGAGTCAGCTGTGAACAAGAACCTGTAGTCTGCCCCTGGAAAGTCCACGTTTGATACACCTCAGACAGACAAGGCTCTGGTAGAGAAAACACAAGCGTGCAAAGTTGAACACAAAGTGAACATACACTATGAATTACTTTTTTTAATAAATTTTTTTTAGTAGTTTAATAGTTGTAAGCCTACTTTGGTCCCGAGTGCAGGCTTTTAGAGAAAAGCCAGATGTGGCACCCTGTATTGGAGTCTGAGTATTGGGCTGTCCAGAGGGAGTGGATTTGAGGTAGCAGTGGAAGTGCTACAGAGATCGACAAATGTTTGTCATTTATCCAAGTAGAAGGAGCCATAATATGTGCATTTGCACCCAGTTTTAGCCACCAGTTTAGACATTGGTGGCGGCCAGAAGATGGCACTGCAAACGTTCAAGGAAATGTGAATGAGATTGCTGAGAGTTTGCCCAACTTTATCACCATCACTGAATCTAGTTGAAGTGTTTGCTTTACACGATAACCTGAATTTCACTGCAATCCCAATATTTTTCAGCAGTTTTGATGAGCTCGGATGATTTGCCATGCCAAAAAAAAAAAAAAAAAAAACAGGGCCAAAGTTTTGTATTCTGATGACTAATGACAAAACTAGAAATGATTACATATGAGAAAAAAAATTAAATATGATGTTAAACCTTCAAGTCTGGCAATGTGATAAATTTACTTTCAGTGCTCGGCAATTTAAATACTGTAGATCACTTTTTTATTTTATAAACAAGAACAACTTATCTATGCCTGTCATACCGGTCATCTCTGGTCCAATCAGGACGAACAAAGGTAAAGAAGGAGCAGGAGGGGTGCTGAGTGCACAGGAGCTGACAGTGCTTCACATCAGGAGAGTAGAGAAATGTTATGTCTGATCCTGGGAAATCCATGTTCTCCACAAGCGCTCGATTACATTCTGAAGAACAGAAAAACAAGACAGAGAAAAATGTACGTGTACAAAACAAATTCTCAAATGTTAGAAACATTTAACCACACAGAAGTAGTGAAATAAAACAAGCATATATGGTCATACATACACAGCGAGCTGCATACATTAAGCCCAATCATACTGCATAGTATCATACCTTGACTTGAAGATGGGCTGCAGAGGGAGAGCAGACCCACCAAAATCAAACGTGTTACCATCTTCTACAGCTTGTTTCTCTGCAGAGGAAATGAGGCTCATGAAGCACAGCTACATTTAAATAAGAAGCTCTGCAAAAAAAAAAATTCCCTTTGATCCAAAGTACAATTTTGCAATCTCATCCTTGAACAGCTGATTGTTGACACTATCATGAATCACTGTGGCAGGCAGGGTGAGGTCCCCAAAGCAGGACTCCTGATAGAACGTTATTTATCTTTTATTGCTAGAACACAGGACAGACAGAACTGGACAGGGCCAGTAGAATAAACAACTTACTTACTTTTGGACATTCCAAGTGTGAGGTACAAACAAGATAAACTCAAATGCAATCAGTTGAAAAACAAGCAAACAAAGAACACGTGATATGATAAACTTCTGTTTATATCAGAAGTTTTCAAAATGTTTCCATTATGCCTCACTTTAAAAGAAAAAGAAAACTTCATGTCCCACACACCCCAATATTTATCAGTTGTTCACAGTAGCAAACTCAGCTGCAGAGGACAGTGATGATGTATTGTTATCATTATGTAATGGTGCCATTTTATGTTCCCTCTGTAGCTTGGAAAAAGGGCGACTAGACTTCTTTTTGTTTCTTGAAGACATATGACCTCTCATCCAAAATGCTTCTTCAGTTTTCAAACCAACAGGTGGAGAGACCCGGGTATTTTATGTTCTGTTTTAGTGTGACCTTAAACACATTTTCTTCCCCTTATCCTTTTGAGGATGGGGGCTGGTGGGGCCTATCCCAGCTTCCGCAGGGTGAGAGGCAGGATATTTGCATAAATGAATACCAACTTCATAACAGCATCAGAAAGGAATCACTTTCAGGAGACATTCAAGGTTACAACAAACTAAACAATAAAGCATGAAAATGAATGTGAAGCAGGTTTGACTCAGTAGAGCCCCAGGTTTCCCACTTTACAAAGTGGTCTTGACCTAGCACACAAAGCACCACAGTCTGACCCCTTTTCCTACTTCTCAGTTTGGAGATTTTGATTTACTGTATCTCTTTGCCTTGTCCTTGTGAATGAAGGCCGGGAATGGTCACAAGGAGTGAGGGGTGGATAAAATATCAATAAAATGTGATGTGTGGAACAGCTGCATCATGAATTGTTTTGTTAAAGTCCAACCACTGCCGTGTAGTGCTGTTGCTGTCACATGTAACAGGGAGCTTTGATTTTTCTTTGATATCCTGGGCTACATTTCATTACATTTGCAACATGGCTCATTGTGACAAGATATTATTCCATTGTTATTACCCACACACACAATCAGTGAAGGGCAGGGTGTTAGATCAATGAGCTGCACATCTGGAATAAGTAAAACAGCTCATGAATGCAAAGGAGTAGTTGCTTAGGTGGCTTTTTTTTTTTTTTGTGATGCTGTGGTATGTAATGCATTAACTGAAACAAAGGGAGTTATCAATGTGACCTCACAGCTGATCTGTTTATATAGAGGATATTAACTCACAGAGACACAGCACCAGCAGTGGCATATCAGTTGGAGACATCGGGAGGGTGTGTTTGGTATATGTGAGAGAGTGAAGGATGGCATTCATGGATGGCAGATAGCCCGCACTGGCTGTGACTCAATTCATAAATGTACACAAGTCCTCTAAAAGCAGTTTTTAACTGAGAAACTCAACACAACATCAGGGCTGTGGTCATTTTGGGACAGTAAGTAACACAAAATCAACAGCATTTTATATTAGACACTAAATAACTTTCTCTTCAGCTCTCAGAGGAGACAGATGCACTTTTCTTCTCTCCCCAAACCTTCCTTTTTACCCTGCTTTGCTGCTTTGGAGACTCTCTTCACACAACTTCCGAACTGGAATTTATAATTATGGATCTGGTCAGCTGGTCTCTCAACGCCATTGTTTTTGATCAAATTTTCACCATGAGGAGATTGGGGGAAGAAGAACCCTTTTACCTCTTATTACTTGACATTCTAGCTAGCTACGTTATGGATTCCTTTGTGGTGTGGAAGATGACGTGCCTGGC
The DNA here is from genome assembly GCF_007364275.1 of Archocentrus centrarchus. Classification (NCBI taxonomy): domain Eukaryota; kingdom Metazoa; phylum Chordata; class Actinopteri; order Cichliformes; family Cichlidae; genus Archocentrus; species Archocentrus centrarchus. Next base: position 24,780,987 of record NC_044356.1, read on the forward strand.
CGTATTGACAATGGAGGACACACATTTGGCTTACTGACACTAGCATTTCTTTGAATTGGACCTGGAGATATCTGGCTTGTCGTTACAATTCAGGAAGTCTGGGCAGCTGTCTGGGCCTTGGTAAAGCTCTTTATGACAGGCATGCAGTAAGGTACAATCTCAAAGACAGACTCAGTATATCTGGAGCTGATTGTGGAGGATTAGATCTTGGAAACGTATCTGTTCTGCACGGCGAAGGAACTGTCCTGTCTTCTTCTGATCTGTGCTGGACTGATCTCCCTTGACCTAGCTGCTGATGAACTCTACATCTTATCAGAACTGTTAGCAGAGGAGGGGAGTTTGAGTCAGCCACACAGTAGCCCGAACACCCCCTCTCGCCTCCGCTGTCTGCCTTCCACCCCTGCCCTCCCCAACCTAGTGCTCCCATGCTTTATGTTTCTGCACTATCGCAGAAACTGTGTATGTGTATGTATGTATACAAAGTATGACATGATTTTTTTCCTCACTCATCCCTATATGTTTTTTCACTATGGTTTCTGTCTTTTTAACGGCAGCACCTCCAGAAATGGGGCAACATGGCCACAGTTCTCCTCATGTTTGTTTGTTTGTCTTCTTGGATGGGTGTTCTATTAACTGTAATTTCCCCATTGTGGGATCAATAAAGTATCATCATCATCATCATCAAAAATACAGTTGTGATCAAATTACAAAAGTCTGGCTATAACAGATTTAATAAATGTGGCATGATTTCTGGGTATAATCTGAATTACTAGTTTTCTTTTAAAAATGAACAATGTTTGGATTTAAGCCAGCGTGAATGTAAGCCTTTGGAATAAAACTGAAATCATGATTTTATTGCAGTAGGTGTAGAGCTGGTGGTAAGGTTCTTCTTTACATGTCTCTGACTCTTTTTTACATCATTTATCTGCACATTGCAAATGCCAGAACTTCTGAAATGCATTCCTTCTTGAGGTTCCTTAGCCCTGTCTGTCAGCAGAGACAAAAAATTTAAACTCTACAAAGGGAGAACACAGACAGTACACAGTGCTCAAAAAAAAAATCCAAGAGCGGCTGAAGTTGAATAATTCTGCAAAGAAAAGTTGGCCAAAAATTCCTCCATCTCAAAGCACAGGACTCACAGGACTCACAGCCAGATATCACAAACTCTTGGTTGTAGTTCTTGCTGCCAGAGGTGGCGCAACCAGTTATTAGGTTTAGAGGGCAATTAATTTCTCAAATATGTGACAAATATGCAAAAAGTCAGAAATCTGGAAGGAGGTGAAAACTTTTTCACAGCAATGTAGATGATAGGTAAAATATTTGTTCATATGATGAAAGTCACTGCAGCACTGTTACATTTCAAAATGGCCAAAACCAAATAAAAGAAGTTTGTCTCTGATATAAATCCACATTATATTAGAAGAAAATGGCAAAGTGCTGGTTTGCCGTTGTGTCTGGAATAACTGATTAATACAGTCACCTACATTTTCAGTCTGCCCACCCAACTACAGTGGGCTAGAACCGGGCCTGGGTTGGACCTCCTTTTGCCTTCAGATCTACTTTCACTCTTTGTGACATAGATTCAATAAGGTACTGGAAACATTCCTCAGAGATTTTGGTCCATATTGGTGAAGTTGCTGCAGATTTGTTGGCATTTGTGACCCAGATTTCCTGTTTCACCACAACCCAATAATGCTCAGGTAGGCTCAATTTTTACTAAAACTAACTAACTAACTAAAATATAGTTGCTCAAAATACATTCACATAGTTTCCAAGTGGTGTTTCTAAACACTGTCTGTGGGATCACATGCAGTCCTGGATGCACAGATGCAGCTCATACAGTTGAGTCTCATTTTATGTTGCCTCCCAAAAGCAAATATACAGCATGTAGTTTTAGAGATGAATATAATTATTTTTCCATATATTTCAGCACCCTGTTCGTTCTTCCTAAGCACTTTGAAATGCAAACCAGCCGGTAACGTCATAATGGCGTTGTCCATCTTTTGTATACAGACTCGGTTCCAGGCTGCTGTAACCCTTGATGATGCATGTTCAGCTTTTTGAATAATCTTACAACCATGTTTTTATGTAAGAAATAAGATTTCTCAGGCACTTCTTTAACTTTTTTTTTTTTTCAAAAGCAGCATTCAGACTCTGCAGTTGAATGTGGCAGTTGTACTTATAAGGCAATAGTAGCACCAATTTATTTAATTTAACTTGGAACTTTAAAATGGATATTTGTACAAAACATTTGCGGGAAAATGTTTGGTTAAAACTCTTCTGGCCCAACATGAGTCTGCTTCCTTTTTGCTTTTCCACATCTGGAATGATTCTGTACAGGCCACACTCAGGTATGTATTTAGCCAAAAATATAAGACATAAAAAAAGACAAGCACTCGCATTTAATTGTGGACAAAGTCAATAGATTTTTTTTTTTTTATTATTATTATTCTGGCTGCAGAGATAAGAAAGGAAGTAGTAGCTATTAGTAGCTTTTGCTTTATGCATCACGATTAGTGACTAAATACACATAAAAGACCCTGACCCCCACCCCCTCCCCACAGCATTTCCACTGAAAACTAAACGTCCTAGTAAGAATAGACTGAGCACTGTATGAGCAGCAGCGGTTTATCCAAATAATTTAGTGCCCTCTGCTGTTAAAACTACAAAGATGCAGAAATCAAGGAAGAAGATGTAGGGGCAAAGATCCCTGTCCTTAAACCAAAATGTAAGAAAAGATGAACTGAAGCATAAAGATAGTAAAAATGCATAAATGGCTAACTCACATAAATATAGACCAATAATTCAAAGATACTTGTAAATGGTTAAAATTCACAAGAAATGGTTAATCCAGAATTTCTGCCTGGCAATTATTCTCTGTTTACATCGAGGTTTCTTCAAGATTCAGGACATTGATTTTGCTGTATAGACTGTAAACTTTTTTGCTGATTCTGAATGAACGTAGTGCTGTAGCCTTGTCAGTCAACAGTGTTACTGGTAAAGAGGTACAAGCTCCTGATGTTCAGAAGAAAGTCTCTAAATTAAAAACAAAATGTGCATTTCTCTGAGGATTCAACTGTTAACGCTGAAGGCTCTGAAAAGCTGATCAAAAAAAAAAGGTGAGTGATTTTTTTTTCCATTCTTGTCAGATATCAACAGTAACATAACACATGAGACTGTGATTTAACAGCATTATTTTTTTATTATTGTGATTCGTGTAATTCATGCATTTATGTCTTGCAGTCTTGATGAGTGTAATGCCTTTCTCCGGCCTTTTTAACTTTACTTTTCGATGTCTTCAGCTTGTGTAAAGTTCTATGAATAAATGAATGAATGAATACTGTAACTGCACAATAAGTGAACATTCCCCCATCTACAGTCATGTGACTCCATGCAGTCCTGTGAAAAACTAAGTACACCCTTACTAGGAATTAAGAGGGTAATGGTGCATTCAGGCGTGTTAATGCAATACCACAAACTTCCCAGGAGTCGACATTCCAGCAAATTCACCCTCAAACTCAGACCACGCAATACTCAAAGAGAAAAAAAAAAGCAAAAAAAAACAAACAAAAAAGCTACACCTCAGGATCTACAGACCTCAGTTAACATGTTAAATGTTAAAATTCATGACTGAACGCGTGACTTGTTTGGAAGAGTTGCCAGAAGCAAGCCTCTTCTCTCTAAACAGAACATGGCATCATGGCTGAGGTTTGCAACGTTGCATCTGACAAAACCACAAGACTTCTGGAACAATGTCCTTTAGACAGAGGAGAGCAACATGGAGATGTTTGGACATAACACACAGTCCTACGATTAGGTAAAATCAAACTCGCGGGAGTCTGCTTGCCTGATGGAATATTTAAATTCATGTCTGTACTTTCAGACTCAAGATATGAAGGATCATGTCTATGTTTTATTGTTGGAGAAGAGGCCCCCTTCACTAAAGAAGCAAAAATGTAAAGGAAAGGAACCAATGGCATCTTAATAAAATGTCATCCACTTCAACCCACGTCTCAGCTCCTGAACTGAAATCAGGGCTCTAACACACAAAAACGTGCATAAACATGCTTATTCATTCTCAATATTGTTGCAAATACTTGTCAGCAGATGAGACATGCGACCCCCATCTCTGGACAACTGACAAGCTGGCAGGAGAGTTTACTGACAGAAGAGTTCAGGGTATCTCCAACAGCTCACCTCAGTATGGCTGTCAGTCAGAAGTGAGCTTCACTGATGGACACTTCATCTTGCATTGACAGCTTTGGTCTGACTGACAGCCTTCCACAGATAGGGAAAAACTCCAGGGTGGATCTGGTCCAAACAGTAGTAGAAACACGTGGGCCGTTACGGGGGGTACAGTCTAAATTAATGTTTTTGAGCTGTCTTGGTTGACTACAACATGTTTGTCCTACACCTGGGGAGCGATAATAAAAAAGAGCTCAGTTGACTGCAGTCTGCAATCTGCTGACATCTAGGGGTGAAAATTTTGCACTCTAACATTGAGAGCTGTGCAGAAATGAATGCAAACAAACGTATTTACTCACACACCCAAAACATTTTATTGGCAGACTTCACATTTAGACATTGTCCACATTTAAAGAATTAATACACACGTCAACATACATTTGCATTAGCACAAGCAGGGCAATGGAAATGAGAAACATGGCAGTTCTGATGATACAGCTTCAACAACCACTAATGATTGTGTTTTGGTTTGTTGGATTCCACTCACAGGCAGAATACTCCGAGCTCCATCAGTGAGTGGTTCTTTTTTTCCTGCCTTGTTAGAAGTCTAGTAAATGTTTTAATAAACACCTCAGTCATGTTTGAAATGATTAGAGCAGAATACAGTTAGAGTTTGATGTCTAGGCAGCTTGATTGAGTTTTTTATGGCAGGCTGACAGTTGTGGAGTCTGAACCTCATTTCACACATGTTCACATATATGTCTCCCCTAAAAACAGTTTTAAGGGAGAAACCCGATGAAGCATTGGTGACTTTGGTAACTTTGGGAGGCGCAGGCATGGTGATGACACGCTTCAGATAGCAGCGATGCCTACAACACAAAGTCAACATTTTAAATTAGACGCTAGAAATACAGCCGTGGTCAAATTACAAAAAGTGTATCTACAACAGATTAATAAATGTGACATAATTTCTGGCTATAACCCAAATTGCTAATTTTCTTTTAAAATTGAAAATATTTGGATTTAATTAAGTCTGCACATAAGCCTTCGAAATGCTTTACCAATAATTGCGGTCAGAGACGTTTTCATCAGCGTAGGTGTAGAATGGCAGTGAGGATCCTCAGTACATTTCCTCTGACATGCTTCTGCATTATCCACCACCTCATAGCGAATGTCAGAACCATTGAAATCTATTCCTTCGTGAGCCACTGTAGCCCAGTCTGTTAGAAACACATACACTGACATTATACTGAAGTGATGGATACATAAAATATCTGTATGTGATTACAGTGACTGACATTTG
>NC_044356.1:25411574-25450798 GCF_007364275.1 Archocentrus centrarchus
GCAAATCAGTTTATTGCTTTTGATCAGTTGTTATGGGTTAACATTTTTATTAGTGAGGTTGATGCTGTTGGAGGAGACCAGAGAGCTGGAGCTGTTTTTAACCTGCTGAGATAGCTCAGCGTCAATGAGGCTGTTAAATAAGGTTAACATGCACAGTGGAACCATACAAGATGAACGCAGATGTCCTTTTTTTGCAGATAGTCTAATTAGGAGAAATGGCAAGTCTGAAATGGAGAGGAGTTTAAGCTGTGCTTCACTTATCAGTATTTCAAAGGAGCTACAGTTTACAGTGTGCTGACATCCCATGAAATGTGGATTAATTGCTTGTTTGCTGCCAAATAATTGAAAAACAATCATAAATACAAGATTTTCTGAAGGGTTTCTGTTAAAGTCAGTAACTGTTTGTGACACTACACTAGTGTAGATAGAGAACCTCTTTAAAGGCACTGTCCACTGTCCAAAAGATGCAGATTTTAAATGTACAGCTTAAATTCTTCAGTCATATATGAATATCTGCAGTTTGCATGCATATATGGACATACAGAGTTGGCTGCATTTAAGCTACATGTAAAAACATGAACTATATAAACGATTTGACCCTCTAACAGAGAAATTAAAGAACTGCTGCAGTATTTTATTCCCATTTAATATCATCAAATTATGTTCATATCACTATTTTTGCATTAGCTAAATAGGAAAGGTTTGTAAAATATGCGAAGCTGCACCAAATAATGCCTCATCAATGTATCATCATCAATGTCTAACATGAAAGAGGTCACTTGTAGTATCAAAGACCCTGGTTTTGGAATCTATTTGGCAGCATGAGTTCATTCTGGGACCTCCCAATCTTTTATGTACATACATGGTTCATAAGGAGGAGAGAGCAGCAGTGAGAAGCCAACGCAGAACATCAGACATCAATGACAACATATATGACACATGAAAGGGGGAGGTGGGCTGTAAAGCAGCTTGCAGATGCACAGTAACTATGCACAGGCTAAAGCGGCCAAAATAAAGCGCCTTATATGAATGAAATTTGCCGATCAGTTGTGTAAAGGGGTGTAAATGGAGCCATCAGCCGATGTGGACTGGCACTGAGATCAGCTGAACCACCAGACTGCAGCTGAGCCTCCAAGACTCCAATGCTATGCTTGATTAACATCTCAAAATCCAATTCAGTCAGCACCTCTGGCTGCCAGTTGCCAAAAAGTGCCTTCAAAACTTTGGGCCAAACTCCCAGCCACCACACAGGAACAATGAGTCTCTGTCAATCACATCACCTCCCCCTGACATTTTTTTTTATTTTCACATTCATGCTTTTGCTTCGCTCTGCTCGTCTTTTTCACTCACTGAAGATCCTGTAACATTTTCTCCAGGCACCATCAGAAGGCATGAGTGTAGGAGGTGAGGCTACGGACGTTCAAATTAGAATTAATTAACCATGCGGTGTGGGAGGCGTGCATGTGTGTGAAATGTGTGTGTTTGGGAAGTTTTGTCTGAGGCGTTTGCTTTTGGGCATCTCTTCTTGGTCTGTATGGGTGTGTATCTGAACCTGAGATGCGGACTGGCGGCAGCCTGTTGATCACTCCAGCAGAAATTCCCCACTCCAAAAGCAGAGGGTCTATCTGCAGCACACACCTGGCCTGACAGGTGTGTGCTGTAACTATTCTAAAGCATCTAATTATGGAGACAGATAGCAGAGACCCCATGCCGGGGGTATTTGCTACTGCTTTGGTATATAGTTAGTAAACACACTAAATAATGCATAGATCTGTTAATGCATCTGTCTCAGTAGCATTGCATTGCACTCAAACAAGTGCCTTAGACCAGTCAGGGTGGCTTATTAAATGGCTTACATATTTACATAAATATTGTTTTGTTACACATTTTTGGTTGATGGCTTGCTGTATTTTGAACATGTAAATAAAAATACAATAAAAATAAGCAGCAAAAGTGCACCTATGCAGTCTCTCCATGGTGATGTAAATGCTTAAAGACATGCATTTCTTCACTTTCCAATAATAGTGGCTTCCAAGCTAGAATGGCCCTCTGTGGATTGACTGGACATAGATTAAACCAGATGAGCTGCTTGGAAACAATCTTCTGAGGAAATAGAAATGAATACAATAGAACTAAGTTTAACCAATGTGTGATATTTCTAAAGTCAGTGAGTGAGTGGCATCTGTGATCTCTGTGCTGACCATAATAATTCGTGAAACGTAATACAATAAAGTGAGCTTTTTGTTTCGCTGATTGCATAAGTGCCAAAAGACCAACAAATGGCCAAATGGAAACAAAACCAGTGACCAAAACAAGCAAAAGTAGCCTGAGATAAACCAGGAGAACCACTAAAGATAAACAGATGATCTGACAGACGGGATTCGGACAGGAAACACACGGAGTTTCCATAGGTGGAAACAATCTGAGAAAACCAACTAATTAAAAAAGAAAATAACTAAAAGACAATTAATTACCAGGAACACACACAGACAGAAGGTAAATAAGTTTTGATGAATGAATGACGTATTCGGCTGCTGATGCATTGGCACATGCAAATACCAGACTGCTTTTATCACATCCTATGTAAACTTTTAAACCAGAAATCTTCAGTTAGAATTAAAATAAAAAGTTTGCATGTAACTGCAGATTATATCAGTATGCATGAGCACAAAAAAGATAGTCCACTCTTCATGGTTTGTTCCATTTATATACATCTATATAAAGGCAGTGTCAAGTTGTGCTTATGAGGCTATGACCTGAGTACAAATAACAAATTTCAGGATATATTTAGTAACATTGTTTTGTTGTTACCATGACCATGAAAAACTGGAATTATTTGCTTGCATAGTTGAGATGTAAACAGGTAACAAGAGGTCATTCACATGCAAAAGTATAATTTATTCAACAATATAGATTAGACCCCACCTTTAATGCGCTAAAAATAACTGTTCCAACCATACGTAACCAAAGCAACAGAGCTAATGTCTGACATAAGTAGCCATTTCCAAGTCCTTCAGTTCCTTCAGCAGCAAACAGTCAGATTGAGGCACTACTCAGATTATAAAATAGTCCAAATTCTTCTCCAGTTACATGATCAGTGTTGTTCTTCTCTCAGGTGTTACAGTCACACTAAGTACTCATAAATTTACATTAATTAGTGTGCAATTATGTCTCAACAAATTGATGCATTCTCATAAACTTTGAATTAATCCATTAAAAATACACACTTGGAGCACACACTGATTTGTGGAAACTGCTATGTAGGCCCGTCATCTTGAACACAGTGGCTGAGATGATCACGCCGCCTGATCACGTTTTATGTATGTGGTTAGAGACCGGTTCAAATACACGCAGTTAATGGGGGTTAGGTTAATTGGTGACTCTAAATGGGTCATAGGTGTGTAGCTGTGACAGACTGTGACCTCTCCAGAGTGTAGCCTGCCTCTTGCCCCGTGGCAGCTGGGACAGGTTTGAAAATGTTTAGTGTTAGTTTTAGTATTGCTGTGTGGAGGGCATAATGTCAGAAGCAAGATTTAGGAAAGTAAGTGCAGCGATTACAATTAAAAACACAGAACTTTTTGAAAACAATTGATTCAAACTGTTTATGAGAAAATGGGGAACTTGAACATCGGAAGCTCCTGAAAATAAAGTGCTGATTCTTTGTGTTCATATGCATCAACCCTTCTTACTAACGCTGCTGTGCCTGCTTCTTTAGCTTCTTTAGCTTCTCTCTGTATCGTATCTTCTCACAGGTTATATGAATGGGTTTTTTTCAGCACTCATTGCCGTATTTTCCTCATTACTTGATGGCATCTATCGTTGTTTTGTGTGGACAACAACATGGTGGCAGCTACCCAAAATGCACTGCGTTTCCCACGCTCTCTTCACACCTTGGCACCCTAGCGACTCACAAGATCACAGAGTGGGTCACTAGCTTTCAAATTATATAATTTAAATACGTGGAATTCAACCATCACCCTTCAGACCTGAAGAAGCTTCTCGGGTGCGAGGTGAAATATCTTCATGAACCTAAAAAGAAGTCCAGTTCGACTCAAGAGCCTGAAGCTACCATGACCTGCATGACTGAGAACCTACAGAGACATACGTTCAGCAGGTCATCTGCCATTCTTTCATGAGAATGTCAAAAAAAAGCAGCACAATGCGAATCATAGCTTCTCATCTCTTATGCTTTTTGCAAAAAAAAAAAAAAAAGTTCAACTATTGCTTGAACCAGGTGAAAATAATATGCTAAACCGCAACTTGTCATCAGCAGCACCGCTCAGTAACCCTCTGCGTGTTGTGACTTAAAGCTACAACCTCGGTTAAAGTGCAGAGCAACACAACTACGTAGCAGCCACCCACTGGTATATGCCCGTAGGTTTGCTCTAAAACAGTTTAAGCACACATACTCTTACATTATGGATGAATGCTCTGTGCTGGTGGTCCAGCAGCACTCGAGTCTCAATGAATTCAGTTTCAAGCACAGTGTAAAAAAAGACACCTGGACACTCGACTGCTTTCAGGCGAGGAAGGAGCCCCCGTGTTCCCATTTACACACCTACACACACACATACCTGGAAGGAGGCAATGGCTATAGTATTATTTAAGCCTGCATCCATTACAAACTTAGCAGGGGATAATAAAAACTAATTTCTCACCGTCCTTATGCAGATGCCTAATGTTTCCTTCAATCTCATTGTTAAATTACTGCACATGTTAAGAAGCCTGGTTTTCAATTTCATATATTCAATTCATTTTCATAGAAATCTATGGGGGAAAAAAGAACAAAAACAGAAAGGTTATTAAAACAGAGATTGTATTCATCTCTTTGCTGGGTGGGTAGGATTCATTTCTACACATGAAGCTGTTCCATTTTCTTTGCGGGCTGTAGGCGACGTCTCCTGTGAATGAATCTCCCGGGAGATCGAGCGCCAGCACGGACAGGACAGGGAGACCTATTACACCCCGTGATTCCCATCAATTGTTCTGACAGATGGGTTGATGAGACTGAACTCATCTCACTGCAGCAATGGACCTACAGTGATAGACATGGTCACACATATTATCACATGGAAATTGCTCAAATATTCTTGCTGTTAAGGTTTTTCGCCACGTTACGTCTCCCGTCTCATATAAGGGAGACAGGAATGCGTTAGGTGGAAGAAATTAATGCTTTAATATGGCTGCTATCTAATTTCTTTTTGATTACCCCCTCTGTGTGCCATCCATTTTCTTAAAGGAATCGAACTGACCGCAGGAGTGAAAAGAGAGTAAATTGATTTGAATGAAGGAGGAGAAAAAGGAAGATGTCTCAGATAAAAACAAGAGGAAGGAAGTGACTGTGTGGCAGGTCTTTGTAGTCATTAACAGCAGCTATTAGTTTAGCTGTCATTTAAAAGGTCTTCAGGTAGTCAATAGTCGGGATTAGCTTTAATTAAAACATAGTTGCACCTGCTTTTGAAAAGCCTCTCTGCAGCCAGAGCTTGAGGCAGCACATGGTATCCAGGAGCATCTGCGCTTTAATTTTTCCATTTCTCAGATTTTATGATAATCTCACCTGCTCAGAGAGCCCTTCTCTCAGACTGAACCATGAGACGCCTGCGGTCATCGGGCTACGTAGAGAAAAACGTCTCAGTGTGGGTTATGTTTTTCATGTTTCATTAACATACAAATAAAAAGGATTGAATTTTGTATTTACTTAGTGTACTGTGTTGTCTCTTAGTCAGAAGACTGAGTTAATTTTGCTACACTGTATCTTATCAGATCAGGACTAATTGTGAATGTCACAAAAACCAAGCCAACTTCAGCTAGCTGGCAGGCTTTTCCTTCTATTTGGAAGTCCAAACATGAAAAATTTACATCATCTTCAGCCAAATAAGCCATGGCAGGATACCCATGTGGTTCTCTCCAGTGAGTATGAACTGAATGATCAGCTCCATCAAAACATGCGTGATTTGGCATATGAACTATAAACTATTCAAACAAAAACAACTAAGACAACTATTGTTACTGCTAAGTTCCAGTAGCTCCAGTCAAAGCACTTTCAGCTTCACTGTTTGTACTGAATAAGAAGTACACTGCATACAGGTAAAGTTCAACTAATTATAAAGCAGCATAAGAATGAACCAAATTCAGCAAAAAAAAAAAACAGAAGAGGAGAGGAGAGGAGAGGCGAGGAGAGGAGAGGAGAGGAGAGGAGAGGAGAGGAGAGGAGAGGAGAGGAGAGGAGAGGAGAGGAGAGGAGAGGAGAGGAGAGGAGCGGAGAGGAGAGGAGAGGAGAGGAGAGGAGAGGCGAGGAGAGGAGAGGAGAGGCGAGTGCAGGTGAACAGATGAGCCACCAGAACAAAGAAAGGCTAAATACAAAAGTCAATTATGAACAGGCGAAATCAAGGAACCGCAAAGATGGGAAAAACTCAAAGACGGGAAGTAAAACCCACTGAGACACGAGGATAATGCTCAAAATACACAAGAAGTTATACAAACAAACAAGAGGAAATGCACAGAAACATGAAGCCACGACACACAAAGCAGACCATCAGCATCTGTATTAGCGTCTGTCATACTGCAGACCGCCTATAACAAGTCAGGTGTGAGGAGCAGGAAACATTTAGAGGTTTAACAGCTTTGTCGCCGCATTTCAGCCTTTCACACCCTTTAAGCGGAGCCCTCAACAACATCTGAATCGGTTTCATTAAGTTTAGCGCAAAAAGAGACGAGCGTTTTTGATTCAGAAGCCGAGTCGTGACACTTTTTATTAGTCAGTCACCTTGTTGCTGTAGACTGAACTGCAAACACCATTAAATGTGTCATTGTGACTTTTGCAGAAGTCAAATCACATGATGTCAAACAGGGAAAAGTGGGAAAATTGATTAGATTTCCAGAGTTAGTAATGGCAAGTAATGAGACTCTGCTGAGATGGGGCCGAAATGTCATCTATTTAGGTGACTACATCCAACAAGAAAATCTGTGTCAGATGCAAAATGCAGCAGAGCAGCACCAATCTGTTTGCCTTCGGTGTCATTTTGCTCTGGATACACAAACATGTTTCGTATTTCACTGATTTTTGCCCTCAGCTATATTCTGGCAAACTGTTCCTTTGTGTCCTGATCTTTGGCATCTCCTCATCAGGACTTGTTATATAACAGCATCACTTTCTTATTTAGAAAACTGTGTGCGCCGGGGGATACAACCCAGAAGAAGAAAAGATTGTTCTCTCAGCAGACTGTCAAAATAAGTGTAGCTTCTGTAGGTATCCTGACCTGCAACACCACGTGAGGATCGGTCTCTTTAGGAGGAGAACTGCTTTTAAAGAAAACTTGCTGATTAATGCTCATGAAGAGCTGATCCCCCCCCCCCAAAAAAAACAGGCGCAAATTCCAGTTTCTGCGCAATACATTTGCTTCTTAGCTGCTGCGTTAAAGTGAGAAACAGCATGCAAATATGTTCTCGTTCACATTTGCATTTGACTCCTACAGTATGTACGCACGCATGTTTTTATCTGTATGTGTGCGGTCAGCTGCTACAGTATATTAATTGCATGTGAATGTTGTGCATCCAATTAAGTTGATGAGCCTTCATTAATTGATGCCACATGTATAAACCCAAAGTAATTAAAAAAAATGCTCTTGAAGGAAAGGCAGCCAGTGACAAAAACTAGTGAAAGGCTTATAGAAGAAGATTTGGTAAGCTGAAAACTTATTAATTCTGTCATGCAACACGGATCACGCCGGACAGTCGCCGTGTGCATAAAGTTTTCCAGTCACCCCTCCTCTACACTGGTTTTTATCTAAAAGCTTTAAAATGTCATCAACAAATTTGCACGACATGTTTACACATATGGCACGCATGGGTGGAGAGGGACTTAAGAGGATGGTGGTTGTTTCTCAGCTCTGGTGCTGTCTGCAGAAAAGCTATCCGTGTGCCTCCTCTGGTTCTACTTGGTCTCTGCACTGAATTATAAATGATCCTGTGGTGTGTCACAGCTGACAGGAGAGTGGATACACTGTAGGTTATCCCAACTGAGCAAACAGCGGCGTCAAGCAGTGAAAAGATATCTGAGATGGCTTTATTCCCACATTAATACTTAGAAACAGGCTCATCTGCAGTAAATGTGAAACAGTATTTTTTTTTTCTTCAGTTTAACAAACAGACTCTTTTCATCATATCTGACTTGTAGGGGCTGCAAATCAGAATGCTGTAACTGACAGAAATGAGGTAAAACCTAATAAACATCTCAAACGAGAAATTTAGGAACATAAGAGTGAGCTTAGGATCGAAAGTGAAGAGGAGCCACACCTTTTTTATCATGACTGGATAAACTGAGGAATGTAAACTGCATGCACATGTTTAAGACATATAGTACGTAAAGCAGATTTGATCAAAAAACACATTGAAGACTGAAGCTACAGCTGTACGTTCCAGGCAAATATCAGCATCTTCAGTCTTTGTTTTTAGATAGCAGAGCTCAGCAGTCCCAGCACTGTGAGGTAAAATGCACCTTCTGACTTTGGAGGTAACAACAAAGTAGTCCTTAAAAAAGATCGATAAATAAATAATCTCAGTTTGACCTTTTAGAGGGTTGGAATGTCATGTTTTTGCTGTTGTATTTTTTCTTCAAAGGTGCCTCCAAGGATGGCTCAGTGGTGGAGCAGGTGACCACATATATATATGCTGGTCAGCACAGGTTCGAGTCTCGGCCTGTCACCAGCTTGCCTGCGTATCTTCCCCCCGTTTCCTGTCTCCCTCCACTATCAATGAAAGCTGCTGTGGACAAAAATGCAAAAGAAAAAAAAAAGATTCCACCATCAGCCACTGCTGATGTGCCTAAAATCTGTAGTTTTTCTTATGGCCAGCAGGAGACAGCTCCTTTAGATGCAAAATGAAGTTGCATCGTATTGAAGTCTGTAGAAAAATGACCCTTTGGCTTCTTTTCCCGATGATGAAAATCTCTAACACATACTTTGTCATTTGACTTACCAATGCTTCACAGCGGAGCTACGCTAATCAATGGGCAAAGTCAGAGTGTCTCTTATTGTTGTTCAGTGAGGAGATGAATAGCTCACTGCTACAACACTGTCAAAAATCAAGCTGCGGTACACATGCAGGAGCTCTGATTTTAATCTTTCCCAGCTATTTTGGGTTTATTACCGTTTTACTTGTTTCATCATGATTTTCATTTTGTTTTTCCACCTCGTGATGATTGTCTGCAAAGAGACTGACGCGTTAATGCAAACCGCAACTCACGTCAAAGCCAGTTAAGTACAAATCCATTAGATAAAACAGATCATTAAATATTAAAAGCACACTAATTGTCATTTAGAATGATGAACTCACACTTAGTCGGGTGTGCATGAGGTGCACGCCTCAGTGTTTGTGTTCTGTGTTTGTGCTGGTGACACAAGAAGTAATCGGCCAATAAAAGGAGATAAGCAACACTCATTATCTGTCATCAGGGGAACCCATTACCTGGATTTAAAATCCGGCTCACAGAATCTCTATTGATCACTGCAGTTGTAACAATCAAACACAATCTTAACAAACTAGCCAAATATTGATCACCTGTGATTAATATTAATTCACCACATGTGACACATTTGCTCAAGGAAATGCGAATTTATTAGTGTCCGGATTGTGTAGCCTAGTGCAGCATGCGTATGTGTACTCTGCTCTAATTTTTTATTTTTTTTTTGCGTTACTAAGCACCAAGAATGTAAAAAAGAACACAAGAAAAGGCCTAAAAGGTTTGCACTGGTCTGAAGGTGTGACTGCAGCAGATCGCTGCCAGTGTCAGCTCTGTTATGTCACCGCTGCTCTGCATGCTTTCCTGCCAGCTTTGCTGAATTTGAATGAGGGACAGTCAATGGGCGATGGACGCTGATCTGTTTTTCTTTTCTCATGTCTCACACCCATAATACAGAAGAAATTAATGTCAGTTAACTAAAATCCTCATGCAAATGTTCTATTCTTTCTCTTTTTCATACATTTCTAAATACTTGTTGAATGCTAAAGACAGCAGGGAATTTAATGACTTTTCTGTCTCTCAGAGACACACACACACACACACACACACACACACACACACACACACACACACACACACACACACACACACGCCCGACACAAAGTCTCCTGCCTGACTCTCCCTCCCACAGGATGTATTATTCATTATGCGTTAGAGGAGTTTGGCAGCCATTGGCTCTGTGAGAGTTCAGAGTAGTAATGTGACACAAATTTGCCAATTACCAGAAGGGTCCAAGCAGAGTCCGTGAAGGAGAGAGTGTGGGGGTGTGTATGCACTGACCTGAGAGAATGACAGATGCTGAAAGCACTGAGGTACATTACAGGTGTCAGAGATGCTGCTGAGGAATTAAGAATTGGAAACCGTCCATTAGCCTTACTAACCAGCAGTGATTCAGTCACTCCAGTCTAAAGGATTTTGGTAGGTGAATATGGGAGCGAATGCCTTTTGCACCAAGGTGATATTCAGGGCTTGTGCATCATGGCTTTACTTGAAACCAGAGATAAAACATGCTCCTGGTAATGTGCTGCTTTAAGGCCCCAGCTATGGAAATACTATGAATATGTGGGGTTGGCTGCCCCTCCCTGAGCCTGGTTCAGCCGGAGGCTTCTTCCTGTTAAAAGGGAGTTTTTCCTTCCCACTGTCGCCAAGTGCTTGCTCATAGTGGGTCATTTTGATTGTTGTGTTTCTCTGTAATATTGTTGGGTCTTTACCTTACAATATAAAGTGCCCTGAGGTAACTGTTGTGATGTGGCGCTATATAAATAAAACTGAACTGAATTGTTTATAAATGGGTTCTTCCTGGATTTTAAAACACAAATAAACAAACAATACAATGCGAAACAATAATTTGCCCCCTTCCTGATAGTCTTTCACATTTTTTTTGTCACATTTCAAATCATCAAACAAATTTTAATATTAGACAAAGATAACTTGAGTAAATACAAAATGCAAATGATGTCATTTATTAAGGTGCAAAACTATCCAAACTTAGCTGGCCCTGTGTGAAAAAAATCACGAATTAACGCTGAATTAACGCTGATTGAGCACATTGTTTTGGAAAGCTGAAAGTTCAATTTCACTAGCTACACCCAAGCCTGATTACTGCCAGACCTGCTGAGTCAAGAAATGAGCTTAATAAAATGTCACCCCTTATCCCAACTTGTGGATCTGGTGTCTTTCCCAGATATCACAGAATGAGAGGCAGGATAGATCCTGGACATGTCACCAGTGGATGGACCTAGGAATCTGACTTTTAACTCTAGAATTATGTTGTTTGAGATTCAGTTTGCAACATTATTGGAAATGTATAATATTTGTAGTATAAATTATTGGCTATACAACATCTGTTCTCTGATGGATCTTTGTCAGGAAAATTTGACCTTTATTACTTGTTTTAAAGGGAATAAACAGAAGGAGTGGGTAGTAAGCTGAGCAGTGATCTCCACCTCGGATTAACAGGGTGCCACCTACAGAGACAGCACTGACAGGAAACATTGTCTGATTGGCAGCTCATCTCTAGGAGGTGCAAAAACGGTATTCTTAAACAGAGCTATTAGGACAAAGAATGAAGACAAAAGCTTACAAGAAATTAAATCACGAGGACTGCAAATACCCACAGAGAACAGATTTGGTTTGTTTCTTACAAACAACTCGTGTAACACCAAAGCAGCAACCTCTGGGTCTGGAAAATGAAGCCAGTGCAGAACTGCTAAAAGCTGCAGTTTCTAGCATGGGCGCTTGAAGCCAGCTCAGAGGGCGAGTGTGATATATTCACACCCAAAGCCTTTAAAAAAAAAAATGCAGCTACAAAAGTGTGCCAATCCACTCCACAGTGGGACTGATCGGAACAAGTGCACATGACTTTAATCATAAATACAATAATTTCAGCAAGCGTTTGTGCCCACTGATGTACCTGTGTTCTCTTCAGCTGGTGCTGGTTTGCCTGTTTTTTCATACTGCATGACAGAGAAATATGACCCAGTGTCTCCCCTACACTTGATATATATTCTTTATACATACACCGTGTTACCACTGTACATGCAGAACATGCAGAAGTGTTATTTTGTTCTTTGTAAACTTCCTTTAGCTGCATTAAAAAAAAGTGTGATGTCATTTTATTGTAGTGGCATTGTAAAAGTCACACTAAACATATTTTATCAGCATGCATGCCTAAACATATGTACCAGTTATTAACAAAGTTTGGTTTTAAGTCATGTTTTCCTTTGTAATTAATTAACAATTAAAAAGCTCCCACAAAAGGTAATAATTTTACCATTATGATCAAAGATGATCTCTTTGTAGAAACAAGCATGAATACTTAGTATACATTTCTTTACAAAATGAATATCAGTGCAAACATAATATAAAGATGTCAGATAACAACAGTTCAGTCATTTTAATAGAGCGGATTGAGCACCAGCAGCCTTCGAGAAATCCTAAAGGAGGAGGGCCACGATGTTATAATGAAGCGTCAACATCATGGTCCACAAACCAGTCAGTGACATGCCTGCCATAATAGCTTCATCCTTCATATAAAATCTATAATTTAACCTCATTTAGATATTCACACATTATTCCTTTATTATTAGAAACGTTATTATCTGTATATTTCAGACTCTAGACAAATGTTTTACTTTCTACTGAACAACTGGAAAAAAATCTCTTTCTAAAATTATTATCAAAACATTTATGGGTCTGTAATATTATGAAATTGCAGACCCATAAATGTTAAGGCCCAGTGCAGAAGATTAGAACAAACAATAACGTTTGTTTTACACTTGTGAGAGAATGATGATTTCTTTTTTCCTCTGAGTAACACAGTCATGTAGTAGACCCAGCAGTGAGAGGCTAAATGCTCCTAACTAGAGCTGGCATGAAGGAATTAGTCACAGAGCCATGACAACAGCCACACTGAAATCCAGACAGTCATTTTCTGTGGGCACTCGGTCGCTCTTCCTCACACATCCTGACAGCTCCATCCAGCTCCCGGCTTATTGCATATGGATGTACGCAGCCTCGGACTGTGCTGAGATACTCTGTGCATGGTATACTTGTGAATGGTATGCCTCCGTGAATCAAAATGAATATTTCATATTTGGCATGTTTGTCTGGATAAGCAGATGGTACCTCTTCTGCCTGTCTCCTGCACACCTGGACCCTGCTCAGGTATTAGCATCTAACAGTGTTTTTCACCCTCTTTATGTCTCTCTCGCTCTCCCACTCTCTCCTTTCTCTTTTCCTTGCATACACTGTGGTATGCACTCACTTTGCAGGAAACGCCTGATTAGTTGTCCTTGCCTACATGAGATCAGCTGCTCGATTGCTCCCCGATTTCCACCTCATTTGTTATTGTCAGACTCAAATGGGATCCATAAAAATCTGAAATTCATGCAGCTCGTTGCTTCTCTACTTGGTTTTGTCTTTACTTTGGGTTTAATGACCAAAAATGCTGTTTCACATTTGTTGGGAACTTGTTGGGAAACCTGACAATAACACTCCATCTTGTTTCCTGGAGTTAGCCTAAATTAATACATCAATAAAAATCAAAGATTTTTTTCATCTTTAACCCAAAGTCAAGGGTAAGAAATTAACTATAAGGCTTCTAATACATGAGGTTGTTTGTTAACAGTTATCCATGTGGCAGGCAACCCATTAGTCAGCCATGTGGTCTACAGGATACAAAAGTTAAAAAAAGAAGAAGAAGAAAAAGAAAGCAACGTGAATCTATAGAGAATCCCACAGAGACGAAGCCAAACGCGAGAGGCAGCACTAAAGCCTGACAGACGATCTCAGAGGAGCCAAGCCGCCCATCTCCCAGATGGCTCCATCCACGAGCGGTTTGGGGGGGTGTGGGCTTCAAAATTCCTTTAAGAGCTAATGAAGCTTCTGTCGCTGTGAGAAAGCCTCTTTAAAAGAGACGACGTTCAGGTCTGAGAGAAACTGTGAAATGCTTCAGTGTGGTTACATGTTGATAGACTGAAAATGAAACAGCCGCCCTCAACATTTCTATTTCTAATCAAATTTAAATTCACCCTTGTGTGGATTTTATTGTATCATTTGCCCAGGCTGGCTTATGTGACTTGTGTTTGTGTTTGTGAAGCGTTCAGCTGATGCCGTTTACTCATAAATTAATTCTACATTTGACAGAAGGTAAGCTGCCAGGATACAACTGAAACAGATTATATACAGGAGATATTTACCATCTAAAAGTGGTTCCAGCTCCACAGACAACAACATCACGGGGGTTTCGGACTGTCGGCCAGCCAGAACTAGCAGGATGCATTTCCATTTATCAATAAAGCACTAAATAATAAAACAAATTCAGTGAGTCTTTAGATAAATCTGTACTTTGAG
Source organism: Archocentrus centrarchus (assembly GCF_007364275.1). Lineage (NCBI taxonomy): Eukaryota > Metazoa > Chordata > Actinopteri > Cichliformes > Cichlidae > Archocentrus > Archocentrus centrarchus. The sequence continues at coordinate 25,425,949 of NC_044356.1, forward strand.
CTAAATCTTCTTTTTTATTATTTAGAAACACCAGAAGCTACTTTAGGTTACTGTAGGTAGCTGTAGTCTCAGGAGTGGAGCCTGCAGCTCTCCTTTAGCTGCTCCCTGTTATTCCGTTACCTCCTGCATGAATGCTGAACAGTCTTGGTTAGCTGAGAACTGTACATTTTAAGCCCACTTCTGTGTTTATTTTGCATTTTATTCATCTGACGCTTCAACAGTATAGCAAAAGCTCAGTTTGCATTAGCAGTAATTAAATCGGCACTTTTTCCAGGAATAACACCCCACCTGAGTGATGTGGGTGGGACACAGGAGGGCCATGGTCCACACAGTTCACCTGGAGGCCCATCCTGACTGCTCATGGACATTCTTTCGTTTTATTTTCAGGTATCAAAATAAATATTTAAGTTAAATATTAAGTTATCATGGGCATCTGACCAACCCCATAAGTCACACTCACCAATGCGCCCTAAATCTGAGCAGCACGTCACTGTTCAGAAGTTGCTCGGCAGAGGATGGAAAAACTTTTTTTCTTTTTTGCATTGTATCCTGTGCGGATGCCACGTCTTGTGAGGTGGGCGTGATGTTTTACCCGGTTTGAGTGTGGGGTTTTGGTTATAATGAAGCAGCATGGCTTTATCCTGTAGTTTATGATATATTTACACCCAAAGTGGAGAAAATTCACTTGTTAACAAATAGGTCACCTGTAGTTAATGGATGGAGTCTTTCTTGTATTTATAGGTCTATTTATGCTTATAAATACTGGCTGTGCAGAATGAGGGTAACAGGTTGGATCACTTAATCTGGCAAATACATTTTCTGATGAAAGCAGAAAAACCTAGAGAACAATTGATAGCGCAGGAGTTAGGCAGTTTCTGTTGAGATAAGTTAATGAATTTACAGCACAGTGCTGTTCATATAAATCAGTGTAGCTCACTCGGCAGTCTCTTCCTTTCTCTGACTCTTCCTCATCTATTTGACAGTAATCAGTCCATTAAGAAAGTATTTATTTAATTACACTTTGGAAGTGAATGGATAGCCTATGATGGTCTTCACAATTCACAGTAAATAGATATCTGACATCAGGACTCGATAATCTTCTTAATAATCAGATGTCTTCAGGTAAGATTTTTGGTGTGGGATGCTTTCTGGTTTTTATATCAAGTCTGTTGAGAGAATATTGACTAAGTAAGGGGGAAAAAAAGATGGATGGATGTTTTAATGGGCTTTGGCTTCATCCAAGTAAACAGTCTGAGAGTGGAAGAGCTTCACATCGACTGATTTGCTTTCTTGAAAGTATTGGCTACCATCACACAATGTTTTCTTTTTTTTTTATCAGCTTTTCTTTATTTATTTATTTGACTGAATCTGAACGTGAACATGGGCTGGCACACAGACTGGGAAGTCAGTTATCCAGATACTTGCTGGCTACAATGTTCCCCAAAGCACTCTAAATAATAAGTTATTAGCAGATGAGTTTCCAGACTTCCCAGCTTTTTATACAGTAAATACATAAATATTCTAATACTTTCCTCAGTGGGCCACAAATACTGGCTGCTAGTAGCAGTATAGCATTTTAGTAGTTTGGCATGTTTGCATGGTAGCATTGGAGTCTTGCTGGGAACACCCTGTGCAGGTTGCCAGCCTATCACAGTGCTGACACATAAAGACAGACAACCATTCACACTCACACCTTCGGCCAATTTAGAGTTCCATATAACCCAGCATGCATGTCTTTGGATTGTGGGAAGAAACCGGAGTATCGGGAGAGAACCCACGCAGGCACACGGAGAACATGCAAACCCCACACAGGAAAGCCCCGGCTGACCAAACCCAGAGCCTTCTTGCTGTGGGTGACAGTTCCAACCACTGCGCCGCTGCATCCGTGCAACAATTACACGATCGTTTTAGTTCAGCTTCAAATTAAATAATAAACCGATTCTGAAGAGTTGCTTGAAATGTTGTATCACAGAGAGAAAAAAACCAACTGTTTTCACAGCGTGCTCTGTACTTTGATCCATTCAGCTGACTCATATTACACTAATAGACCAGAAACTGCTTCGCTCAAATGACTTCCACACACAGTGAGTCGTATCGCTCTACTACGTGGATATTAGATATAATTTTATCCTCGAGAATTTATGAAGTTCATTTTGTGCAAGTCTTAATGGCTTGTACAAAATGAGTGAACAGCAGTGAACAGCTGGGTCTTTCAGTGATCAAGGTTACTTGGAAATGAATTGGATCATTCCTTTTTTTTTTTTTTCCTGGGGAAGATTAAAATCTGCAAGTTGGCCCCAGATGTCCTGTTGTAGTTTGGGTATAGGCTCAGTTTTTTTTTTTTTTATTAAATTTATGTATCAACATTGACTGTAACTCCTAATTTTGTTCCCGGATGCACAGAAGACATCCAGCAATTCCTTAAATTTAAAATCAAGCCCCCCAGTTTGGTTGAAGTATGTGGGCAATACAGTATAGAAGCAATGCTGCACGTCTGGGGAAGCTTTAATGAAGACAAAATGTATCAAATATTTTACGTAATTTAGGGCAAACTACCTCTCTTGACTGATTACTTGTCATTTTAGTGTAAGCCATGTCCTGTAACAGTACTAATTATCACTCCCTCTAAGACAAAGGAATTGACAAGGAAGCACTCAAGACTAAAATCAATCTGCACTGATGTTTGTCTGAGGGGGTGTTAATTAGAAAGAGGGGACGATAACATCTGTCTGTCCCTCAATCACAACTGTGGTTTGGTCTCTTTTTTTTTTTTTTCCCTGTTCCTTTACTGTTTGTCAGAAGAAGCTGGAACCACAAAGCAGCGATGATCAACTGCTACTGTGTTTTTTATAAGGCTGTCCTTTCTCTGACCTTACCACAAATACAACAGCGCTGCCCCTAATTAAATTATTACAGTAAATTATTTAATTTCCTGCGAGAAGCGGTTAATAATTGAAAAACAACTTGTTACTGTGCAACTCAAGAAAATGAAAACAGAGATATCACGCCGGTCAAAAATAATTCAGGGAACACTCGATGATCACGATATAGCACAAAGTCAGTTACGATTAGGGATATCGATCTGTCCTGTTAGGAAGCATAAAACCATTGTGAATCCATTTCAGTTGCTTTGGTGAAAACTGAAGGGGTAACAGGTACTCTGGAGAGGCACTAACAGGACAACCTCCAAACAGGGAATGAACATTTTATCTTTGTCACTACTGGTAGCATGATATGGTGCTGTGTTTTCCAGCATAGATTCAAGAGTGTGAAGGAGATACATGAGAGCTGGACATGACCGTAGAATGGCTTCAACCGAGCAGCAGGACGGTTACCTGCTCCTTCACCTAAGGAGCAACAGGAGGACCACAGCCAGACCTCCAGCAGGTTATTCATGTGCACATTTCTGACCATGACGGCACGACGTTCTTTAGTGGAACATGTGCTCACAGCCCAACACCATGCAGCTCGATTGGCATTCACCAGAGATCACCAGAACTACCAGATCCACCATTGGTGCCCTGTTCTCTTCACAGAAGAGAGCAGGTTCACACTGAGCACGTGTGAAAGGCATGAAACAGTGTGGAGACACTTTAATGAACATTATGCTGCATCACCAGTGGGCATAAACTGCCTGGCTAAACGGCTCACTACACCATCTTGTGGTACAAACATATTTGATGAAAGTACAGCCCAGCCCTACTTTGACTTGTGTTGATATCTCTTCAGTGAAATACATAGATGTTTTGGGAAATAAAGTCATAGCAGTTTTTTCTTAACATTCTGTTAATAGCTTCAGTTAGTCTGGAAAGATTTTACATTTTAAAAAAGGAATTTGCCCTGAACAACTGGGTATGAGTCCAGGGTACCTAACTGGGGTAACAAAGCCATGCTTTCAGTTTGAGCCACAGAAAATTTCAAACCCAATCTTAGCTTTCCATTAGGAATAACTGAAGTGTCAACATTTTAAATTTTTAACTTTTACCCTGGAGCACTGCCATGCTGGTAATGTTATTGTAGTGCCACTGATCATTAGTGTTTTTACTGTCAAAGCGAGTCCCCTCAGCTACAGAAAGATTTAGTATGTGTTTGAGAATGCAAATAAGGCACGCATCCATCCATAACGGGCTCTTTAAAAATGTACTACGGTTCTCCCAGCAGCATCATATCAGTTGTCCTCAATGCTGACAGCGAGGACAGCAGTAAAACTTCTAATCTTTCAATCCCCTGTCCTGTTCAGCCTGATGGATTCACCCACAGTCACCGCATGTCAAAATACAGCAGCCTTGAGACAAATCACAACAGCATATGGCAGCGTTTCTGCTGCTGCTGTACAGAGATATTTACACCGGGGTCCATGTTTGGTGTAAGGTTATTGCGCCGTTACAGTGTTGGGATCCTGCTGCTTCTTTCCCCCCATTGTACATCAAATATCAGATGTTTTTCTGGTTCTACAAAAGCCTGCACAAGTCAAATAATCATCATAATAATGAAGGGTATTCTTAGATGAAAATCATTCACTGTCGTTCTAGCTTAATTTATGAATGCCTGCGGACCTTTGTGGTGACGTGCCATTATGAAGTCTCCCTGGTCTTCATTAGTTTTTATTCCAAACTTTTATTGCAGAATAAGAGCGAAAGAGAAAACGGAATAAAGGAAGAGGAAATGGGAGTTGGGAGCAAAAGAAGACCGAGGTGGGGACATGGGGAGACGACAGAGGTGACAGAGGCATTAGAAGCGAGAGAACATTTGCACTTCAAATACGTTTCTGCCATTCTCCTCAATTATCAATTTAAGAGCGAAGGTAGAACTTATAGTGTTTAAATGTATCCAGCTGAAACGCAGGAAAACTGGAGCCTTTGGGTAAATGTAATGAAGTGTAATGTCCAAATGTGCATTAAACCAGTAGTGTATAATTATAGATGCAGACTGAAGTGCTAATCACAGTGAAACAGTCACAGGGTCACAGCTCTTTTAAAGATGTAAAGTGGAGGAAGTTTCAGATAAGGAAGTGTAGAAATATTCCTCCAGTAAAAAAAAAAAAAACAACCTTGTTTTCAATTTGTTCAACATCAGTAACACTGTGCATCCCCAGAAATATAAAACCGAACGAGTGAAATTGCACTGGAAACCATTTCAGCGATGATTCATGTTTGTCTATTCGAGGGCTCGTTGTGTAAGCAGCTGCTTGTCTGGGTCCCGTAAAGATGATCAGTAGGAGAAGGACCGGAGAAACAGCTCAGTATTGTTAACCTCGTGCATTTTTAATGCACATCCCTTCAATATTTGATGGGCCCAGAGACTTCACAGACAGTGCGGTGTCAACTGACACATGTCGGCTTTACAAACCGAGCTCAAAAGTTAAAATCTCAATTTTGGGAACAAAAAAAAAAAAAGAGGCCACATGTTTTGTGTGCCGTGCTTATTTCTTCTTCTGCACCAGGAAAGAAGGGACTGTAAACAGCATGTGAGAAATCAGGGCTCTGGTTCAGTTTTGTAAGCTGCATGGGTTTTTTTTTTTTTTAATTGTGCTGACCTGATTTTCAGAACCAACTGAGCACAATACACAAAGCTAGAACACTTACATTTTAGCACATGACATATTATAAAGAAAATCTATCAGCAAACAGCGGCTTTACTTATGCACTGAGGAGCTGTGAAACACCAGCAGCATCCTTTAAAAATTTTTGTCTGTGTGACAATATTCACCTCCCTTTAAGCTCGTTTTTATGGTTGGTGCTCAGTGTGTGGTTTACAGTTAATTCTGTCGAGCTTTTTCAGTGAATCTCAAACTTGTTTCTTTCTCATCTGTTTCACTGACAACCAAACAAATGCACATGGGGATATGCAGCACATAGCAACCAAAACCTGAACCTGTGGAAACCCCATCAATCAGTGATTTGTTACGCCAACAGCTCTGTGTTTGCCATACTCAGCTGATACTGACTGAATCATTATCCACAGTGAAGCAAAGACTCTTATCTCACTGTCAGATGACTTTTAAATGTTGAGCACATATCATATATCTCACGGTGCTGTTTGTCTGCGTCATGAAGGAAACTTTGCCCACGTGTCCCCTGTAGATCAATAAGTTGGGTCCTTCCATATAAAATTGATCACAACTTTAAAAAAAAAAAAAAAGTTATCACCTGACCGCTCTCAGTCTATTTAATGAACCTGTGCAAAATTTGACCTTCATACTGTGACATTTATTCTGAGTTTGCACTTTTTCATTCATTTTTTCCAGGATTTTTGAGTCCTCAATTCATATTACAGCTGATTACACCATGTTACAGGATATGAAAGGTCTCCATTAACATTTTCATAATAAGCTCATCTTCAAATGTAGTAATTTTGTAACACTTACCGCAGTAGGTTGTAGCTGTGAAATAGAGAAACAGTATGAGTGTTTGTATGTCTGATATGCTCAAACAGCTTTAGGTTTTGGAGGTGTTTTTTTGAAATCCTTACAATTTGAACACGCAGTAGGTTCCAGATCAAAGACGATCAATCACGATCAAAAAAGCAAGTTTTTTCCAGCAAATGATCAGAAAACAGATGAAACATGCAGAGTATGAGTGCTTGGCTCTGTTGATCTACGTCACAGACATTAAACTGATGCAGTTTTGCTGTTGGAACAAAGGTATTTACATGATACTGATGCTCAAAGTTGGTCAGAAGAATTGCGCTGAACAGAACCTAGAGTTTTCTTTTGGATTGTGACGCTTGGAATGTAACATTGGTAAACTGAGCTTTAATGTGTTTTCAGCGCTGAAGACTTCATGTGGATTCAATGGATGCGCTTTCCAAATCTCACTCCTCTGATTCATCTGCAAGCTCGGGGTATTGCGAGCTCCTGTGGGCTGTCAGCTCAGAGATGGAGACATACAAGCATGAGTTGGACCTACAGGAGCAGAGCTAATTGCAAGTTGGTTGTTGTCATTTTGGCTGCCCTCGAGTCAGGTGGTACACAGTTCGGTTCCCAGCTTTTATCTTTCTCAGGTGAAAGATGGAAGTTGAGGGCTATTGCCTGAAAAATTCAGCTGCCAGCCACCTCAGCACTTGGCTGTGTCACCATTTGCATCTGTCTTGTATTAAGCTAATAAACCAACCAATACTTGATGGTTTCCAATACTGCACACAGGGGACACCTGGATCTTCTTCCAGATTTAGATTTATGTGCAAAGGCGGTGCATTATATGAGGCCCTGATGATGCTGCTGATGATGATGATGTCCTTCCACCTCAAGCAGCAGCTTTGCTTTGGGATATTTCTCTGACACACCTGGCTGCCTCTTCTTGCTGGCACCAGGTTTTGGTATTTTTGGTTGAGTGGCCTTTTCCCAGGTAGGTTTCATTGTTTCTGGACCCCCTTAGCCTTGGCTGGATATAACTGACTATGTGCTGGTACTTAAGGGCAAGTACTGCTGTTCCATTTCCACTTTGTCACTAGTGTTGGAGTAACACCGCTCACACTTGAGCCTCAGAGCTCACTGATAGTCATGTTCACCCTTGCTTTGGCACCTTTTTATTCTGCCAGCAGGCTAGAGATGACAGTAAGAGGTAATAAGTGAGGGGCCTGGGTAGCCTAAACCATTTCCTTATTTGGGACTTCACCAGTCTCTACAGCTAATTTGCGTGAGATACACCCATGAGTGAGGGCAGCAATGAAAATTGAAAGCTTAAAATTGTATCCTGCCTGAGTTACTCTTGAGTGTCCATCTGTTACCATTGTCCAAGACTTTTTAGGGGCTTCTCAAGCACAGACAATTCGTCACTGAGTCGGACACTGGAAATCCTTCTGTATTTACCAGGTTTGCTCTCCATTCATGAGCATTTAGACGCATTCCTGTAGTATTTATTAGATGTCCGATGTGTACACATTGTTTATGACGGATCTATCAAAATACTGATGACTAAGGTCTGAGCTCTCATTACTTAGAGTAATTTATAAAATGGGCCACGAGTCTTCAAACATCCAGCGAATTCATCTAAAGCATGCCAGAGCTTCAGAATAAAAGCGTCAACATGAAGCAAACTTTGATGCTCTTCACCAGTGGGTTTTTCACAGTCATCAGAAGAGGAAGAAATGTTTTTGTTCAAACAGAAAACTCTATGAATGAGTGGGAGGTAAAGAGAAAGGACCCAGAAAGGAACACAATCAGGACACAGATGCAGAAAAATGGGGGTGTTACAGGAAGAGAGAATCATGGGTAATGCGGTATGTTGCAGATGATTGAGCTCTGTTCATGTAATAACCTGCGTGTGTGCGTGTGTGTGTGTGTGTATGTGTTGACCTTTTTTTTTTTACACTGGCAACATGGGAATTTAGTTTTTAAGAGGTTCACTGTCTTCAGGCTGTTTGTACTTGAGACAGACTTGCAGGAAACAAGAATAAGAGAGACGAGGAGACACGCTGAATGAATAAATAAGATTATTATATTGACGGCAGCACCTGTTTATGCACGGCTGACTTCAAGGGGGTTGATGTAACAAACAAGAGGAGTGTGGAAAATCACAAATTGGCTGGATGAATTATAAAAAACAGACAAATGGTGAAATTAAGCCAGTCTCCGGAGAGACTGAGAGCTTTTCAAGGAGCAAGATAAATACCGAAAAAAAAAAAGTCAATAGTTGAATATTTCTGAAAATATAAAGTTGTGTAAGTTTTAGCAGGAAACCTGTGTCTTTTTTTTTTTCACATCCTGCTGTGATTTCAAATATGTGGAGCCCCAAAACTTTCTGTAATACTGTCCACCAGCCAGAGTATGACATGCTATTGAGCATTCACATAGTTATTGGATGATCCAGTTTATAAAGCACGTTAACTTTTTGTATATAATAAAAAAATATTACTTTACCAGACTTATCAGGATTATTGCTAATACATTTCTTTTCGATGTAACCTATCATCAGCTAATAGCTATAGAAACTGAAACGTTAACGGCCACGTTGCTGCTTGTTTTACTTCAACTCAGAAAGTTGTGCCCTGAAGTTTTCTGAATTTTCCTAGTTAGGAGTCATTTTATCTGATTATTCCAACACAGCATGTAATCACTAGCATATTTAGGTTTCTTACGTGATCTCGTGCACACATCACTCAAACAATGTCCATTTGACTCAACCACCAGTTGCTAGGGGAAAATGTGTATTCCCCAACTGGTTGGCAGTGGTTCCTGGAGGTTGCTACCTCTCACTGGGTGAAATTGGTAATTGTTTTCTTCCCCTTTGCTTCCTCTGTGGCTACATCTGTGTAGGACATGCAGTGATCCAAAGTCAGTCTCATCGTGCTGAGAGGATACATGAGATGGATGGACGAGTAATTTGCACCGGCGAATACTGTGCCCAGAACAGCAGGGGTCACTGGGCTCTGACATGGCTCTATCTTGCAACTGTCACTTCTTATGGTTGTCAGTGCACTGCTCTCTATGAAGGCACGCTCAAGTGTGTGCGCACGCATGCACGTGTGTGTGTGTGTGTGTGTGTGTGTGTGTGTGTGTGTGTGTGTGTGTGTGTGTATCTAATAAATGTCTCTGATACACAATGACTAGGTATAGTATTGGTGAGCTTAGATAAAACTGGAGGTTACAAGGCTGCTGTGAGTCTGTATTGATTTATGCCCCCACCCCCCCACATTGTTCACATTGTGTCTGACAACCCTGCTACTGTGGAGTTGCCATGATTCCCTGACAGGACGGGAGAAGGATGACGATGTCGTGATGAAATCATCTTAGGAAGAAATAAATCAGAGCGCATCGTATCCGTAACTTACCACATGTCGTCAGCTGCTACATGAGCACGGTGTCATCCACGCTCCTCCATCCCATCATCTTAAGAGGGAGTTTAAAAAAAACTACCAGGAAGGAAAATGAGCCAAAGAATGACTCAACATGTCACTTTGATCTTCCTTGGCAGAAAATGGGGCATGAACTTCTGAGGTTAGCATTCATCGAGTATTACTGTCATCTGTGTAGAAGAGTGTGTGCGTGTAAGTTTGAGAGTGGGGGTGTGTGAATCAGTGTGAAGGACTGTGTGTGAGACTCATGGACTGTCCTGAAAGTAGGTCTTTTCATCCTTTAAGAAGGTTCCTTTGTATATATGAAATATTTCTGAGGTGTCCCAGTGCCGGCAAGCACAATGACCAGATACAGTATAGAAAAGATGGATGTAGCAGCTGTGACATCATGCATTGTTAATATGAAGTTTCAAGTTTGCCATTGTGGCCATCTTTGTTTTTTGGAGGCAGAAGTGAGCACATTTGGAAGTTAAGAACTAAAAATAGCAAGTTTGATTAGCAAGGTTCATCCAAAAACTTTCAATCACCAAACTGTAGCACAGACTTCCTGGATGTCCCTTAGCACAATTAACCACAGCAAGGCCTGTTATTTATCAAATATTTGGATTAAAAATGCTCCAAAATATATCAGCTCCACAAATACAGTTGAGAGATATTAAGGGTTTTAGCAGACAAGGCAATTTCCTGCTAATCAAGGCAGCTAGCAGCCTCTAACAATGCCTAATGTTAAGCCTCACTATAAAAGAACTGGGTCACATGGGCCTAGAGACTGGTTGCCAACCCCCTGGCAACCTCTGGTTTTGCCTCTGGTTTGCAAGAAAAAAATGCATATTCCCCGACTGGTTGGTAAGTGGTTGCTGGAGGTTGTTGGGTGAAATCAGTCCAAAAAAAGGGTGCTGAACCAAAAACCTCCTTGTGATTGCTTTGGTCACCAGCTAATTGCCACAGTCACCTGTGACAGATGCCAGTTTGTCTGGAAACAGTCACTAACCAACCACTGAGTGGTAGTAAAACTCAGTTTTCAAAACTGGAAATGGAGAACGTTCACCTTCAAAGTAAAAGCGCCTTACCTCCAAAAAAAGAAAGTCAAAACTATCTACCTCCAAAATGTTGTATATCTATATCTTCTATTTATATCTGCCCCAGGCAGCAGCAATGACTCATCAATCAGCATGTCTACAGCTGTCCTTGAAGTTTTTGTTGTACTCTATATTTCTTTGTGACTAATTTTACCTAGCAACCTTAAGCAACTGCTTGCCAAACAGTTGAGGATTACATATTTTTCCCAGCAACCGGTGGTTACCGGGGGATCTCTGATCATCTCTAAGCTGGGGCTTAGCAATCAATTTCAGTGCCAGCAACTTCTAGCAATTGATCACGACCAGTCAGCAACTGGTGGTGGCCGAGTGGTCACCAACCTAGGCCTGTGTGACTGGGGCCTAAGTAGATTAGTTATATAGAAATCCACCCTTCACATAGTTGAAATGAAGGAGGAAATTAGCCAAAAAGTCGAAAGCTGGATGTTTGTTTCAGCTCTAATGTTGGGTATTTCAGTGAGTCAGTCTGTGGGGACTGACTCACTTTTGGAGCCAGCCTCAAGTGGTCACTCCATGAACTGCAGTTTTTGAGGATTTAGCTTCCTTTTTTTGCATTGCCACCTGCTTATAGATGTACAATAAATGAGGGAAAGTCTTGGCTTGACACAAACTGTCCCAGAAGCAGCAACAAAAAACTAACAGTTGCTGCTTCTGGACATAAGGACAATTTTAACACCTTATTTTTAGCCCCCTGCTGAGCAAAATCTGTCTGTACATTTCTGTCCACAGCTCTGCTCAACAGACATGAAAACAAGCAACAGGGAAACATCCAACTACATATATTACATGACACCACACACACTTGGAGATGGAGCTGACGTGAGCATGTTAGGACACAGTGTGTGAGCGAAATGAAAAATGAAATGGGGGGGAAATACGGACAAGGCATAAAATGTGTTTTCTGAAATCCACAACATCCAGTAAGAAGTTTTTCTTCCTGTCTTCACTTTGTTATCTCTCTGAGTGGAAAGCCTCATTATCTCATGAGCAGGCTTGTTTTCTGGTTGTCTCCGTGATGAGGCGGAGCGTAAACATTTCTTGGCTGTGAGTTGGGGTCAATCTGCTTGAAAAGTCTTTGAAGAGTGTGAAATACAAGACAGAATCGATGCGTATCTCTCTCTCTGGTTTCCTCTCCCTGCTGCTCGTACCACACATCTACCCCTCTCTTTACCGCCTTCCTGACACTTCTTCAGTTCAGAGGGTTGAATTGGATGTGAAGGCACATGAAGGGTGTGGTGGTGGTGGTGGGGGTGGGGGGGTGGGGGTGGAAGGGGTGGTCACATTCCTCTGGAGTATCGAATACGTCACGCCCACCGTCACCTCAGCGTCAAGACTGCGTCAGCAGTCAGCTCCACTCTGTACAAATGGGGTCGGTCAACTCCGCCCACGCCTCGGTGTATCAGGTGAAAAATCAGGTCCCCCAAACCTCCCCTGTCTGTGGTTGCCTCAGGCAATGCAAAGAGTTTTGCCACCTCGGTCAATAAAGACACGATTTGAAAACCATTAGAACTGCTTCCAGGTTTTTCCAAGGGTAGCCCCAGTAAGCTGCATAGGCAGAGATCACCCTCACCAACTTCTGACGCACACCCAGTCGTTTTGCTCTGGAAACAGAAACCACTCAGGGCGAGAGGCAGGGTACACCCTCTACAGGGTGCCAGTCTGTCGCAGGGTTAACACAGAGAGACAGACAACTATTCACACCTACAGGCTATTTAGAATCACCAGTTAATCTAACCCCACTAGCTGCATGTCTTTGGACTGTGGGAGGAAATCGAAGTACCCAGAGAAAACCCACGCAAACACTGAGAGAACATGCAAACTCCACACAGAAAGGCCCGGGCCAAGGTGGATTCTAACCCAGGACCTTCTAGCTGTGAGGCAACAGTGCTAACCACCATGCTGCCCTGAGAAACAATGTAATACATTTTAATTATTGCTTATACTTCTTAATAATTTCTTGGTTCAGTTATATTTAACATTTCTCCCACTTACTAACTACTAAAAACTGTGAAACTATGCTGAGCGTGTATTCCAGCTCTTTGGTGGCTAAAGGTGACTGAAGCTTTCGGATGATTCTGGCAGAACAGTCGAGTTTGTGCCGCCACCAAAGCGAAACAGTCTGGATCTCGGTGCTCTGCGGGGCCCTCTCAGTCTGCTACAGCTAATTGGCTCCTCTGAGAGCCACGTACAGTCACTCATACACACAGTGGATGCAGAAATCAACACGAAAACACTGACACACCAACTCAGGACCTCCCAGCCATCTGCTGGGGGCTCGCACATACAGGTGCTCCTGTTTTCCCAACTCTGAGCTCCGGAGACGCTCGAGGTCCCAGCAGCCTGCTGTTGTGTTTGATCAGTGACGCGCCTTCATTGTCATTGTGCTTCTGCAAACCTGCAGTTCACAACTCATCTCTGTCTTTTTGTAACCTCCCCTCCATTGCTGCCTGAGGACCAGAGGAGCACTTTACACAGCAAGAGAGCTCATCATCATCACTTTTATGCCTCACGGTACACCCGCATTTTATGCAGCTCGCAAGAACACAGTATCATAACACAAATCCACTGCGGCAGTGAGGTGTAGCACTGCTGACATCAAGTTGCAGAGACAGGGAACTACATCCGGATGTACTTTTTCCCTGAGGGAGGAAAACATGAAGACCATAAGCACTCCAGCTCACAGGCACTTTGGGGGAAAAAGAGGTGCTCAAGACAGACAGGAAAAAAGAAAAGTTCATGAATTGTTCACATATTTGTGTTCTGATGTGACAAAACTCGAGAGGAAGCAGATTAAAATAATTTTAACAGAAATATTTTGTGATTAAGCTGTAATGGCTAATGCGGCACCTCATTGATCTGAGCCATTGTTAATCAAGTCTGCATCTCATGAGCTTTCACAGAAATCCAAATGTGGTCACTTTTGGCTGGAAACAAAACAAAACAAACAAAACAAGAAGAACGGTGCCTTCAAAAACTTAGTATCAAGGCTTCAAAATAAAGTCAAAGTGATGTCAAGGTGGTTGTTTCCATCTTATATATACAGTCTATGCATGTCACCCAACAGTGGAATACATTAATTAATAGGTTTTTCTTGAAGGTTCCATTTCTCCAAAAGTGTGATCGTTTTTTTTTTCCTATATGTTTTAACTTAAACTCACAAAACCGCGCCTGCTAGATTTGATGTTTCTGGAGTTAGAAGGCTAGCTGAGAGGATATGAAGGTGTAGACTGTCATAGTAAAGACTTTGTACCTGCTTTAAGGTCAGCTCTCGGTTCTTATTTTTCAGATGTAGCCATGCTTACGCTTCCTCTGTGAGTCCTTAAACACAAATATAGACCATCAGCACCCTGGAGCATTTCCTTAAATACCAGACCACACTCTTTATCAGCCTTCCAAATTATTATTTATTTATTTTTTCTTGCCATGTGGTGAAGAAAATTAGAGACATCCTGTTCCAGAAGGTATCACTGAGCACAGGAGCTTGTTTGAAGAAATGATATAGCAAAATACACAGATTGAGTGTAACATTATGACCACCTGCCTAATATCGTGTTGGTCCCCCTTTTACTGCCAAAACAGCCCTGACCCATCAAGGCATGGGGTCCACTAGACCCCTGAAGGTGGGCTGTGGTATCTGCACCATCTTTAAGTCCTGTAAGTTGCAAAGTAGGGCCCCCATGGATCAGACTTGTTTGTCCAGCACATCCCACAGATGCTCAGTTGGATTGAGATCTGGGGAATTTGGAAACAAAGTCAACATCTCAACCTCATTTCCGTGCTACTCAAACCATTCCTGAACCATTCTTGCTTTGTGGCAGAGCCACAGCCATCAGGGAATACAATTTCCATGAAAGAGTGCACATGGTCTGCAGCAATGCTTAGGTAGGCGGTACGTGTTAAAGTAACACCCACATGGATCGCAGGACACAAGGTTTCCCAGCAGAACATTGCCTAAAACGTCACACTGCCTCTGTCAGCTTACCTTCTTCCCATAATGCATGCTGGTGCCAGGTGTTTCCCAGGTAAGCAATGCTCACGCACCCAGCCATCCACATGATGGAAAAGAAAACGTGACTCATCAGACCAGGCCAAATTCTTCCATTGCTCCGTGGTCCAGCTCTGATGTTCATGTGTCCATTGTTGGCGCTTTTGGTAGGTGACAGTGGACAGCACGGGCACCCTGACTGGTCTGCAGCTATGCAGCCCCTTACACAACACACTGTGATGCACTGTGTATTCTGACACCTTTCTATCAGAACCAGCATGAACTTTTTCAGGAATTTGAGGTACAATAGCTCATCTGTTAGATCGGACCACACGGGCCAGCCTTCATTACCCACGAAGGATCAATGAATCCTGGCTGCCCATGACTCCCTCGCTGTTTCACCACTGTTTCTTTCCTGGGCCACTTTTGAGAGACACTAACCACCTCAGACCAGGAACACCACACAACACCCCTGCAGTTTTGGAGATGCTCTGACCCAGTGGTGTAGCCAGCACAGTTTGGCCCTCGTCAAACTCACGCAGATTCTTGTGCCTGCCCATTTTTCCTGCTTCTAACACATCAACTTTGAGGACAAAATGTTCACTTGCTCCCTAATACTGTATAACCCACCCAGTAACAGGTGCCATGATGAAGAGGTAATCAGTGTTATCCACTTCACCAGTCAGTGATCATAATGTTAAGCCTGATCGGTGTATTTCAACATGAGAGAGAAACATTTTCGCATTTTTCATGTTAAACGTTAACATGTGAGGGGGAAATAAAACAAAATTTCACCTTTCTTATTTTAGCCCACAGTGTAGATTTGGCAGCGACAGCTGACTGTGATTTAAAAGCCAGAGGTGAGCACTTTTTGCTCGAGCTTAAGCCCAGGAAGGCATTGAAGAGTTGGTCAGTGCATAACCTTGCAGCGGACACGTGCACACATTTTTTTAACTCCTTTTAAAAAACATACGAGGTACAGGTACCTGCCAGTAATTACACTAAAATCATTTGAAATTCACTCCTGCACAAGAGCATGTCTCATGATAATGATGCGACTTCAACGAAGAAAGATTTTATTTATTTTGCCTGTCATGCCCACTAGGTGGAGATAGCAGCCCAGAATGCACCAGCATCAGCTGTGCTGGCTTTCCAAAACTCAATGCACAACTTATTTTAAATATTTATGGATTATATGTAGATTGTTTTTGGATACTCTGATTTTAATTACATATTACTTTGTGATAAAGAGCATTTCAGTGTCCTGAACTCCCACAAGACAAGACACAACCACCATTACTGAGTCTTCACACATTCCTAAACTGCTAGTTACCTTTCTTCAAGTACTGTCCTTAAATACATGAAAGTCCCAAATTTGTGCCTATTATTAAATTTACATTTTCTATATCGCAGCACTGACCCCTCAGGAAGAAAGCTGCTTATAATGAAACACTTGGGAAATTCACCTTCACTAAACTCCAGTGACAGCTGGACAGCTATTAATCAGCTAACATTATTCATGTTAGCAGTAATGCAAAGAAAGGCTCATTACCTAACAGGTGAAATGTTCACTTCCCTCCCCCAGTTAAACCAGTGTCTGTCCAAACCAGTTGAAAAGTAACACAGGGCAGGTTTTTCAGCCTAGACCAGGTTTACCCATTTACTGTCTTATTCCAGTGAGCTCTAACTGGTGGGTGTGTGTGTGTGTGTGTATTACTAATCATATAAAAATGTAATAGAAAAACTCTTGGGGGCAATTTCAGTTATTTAGGCTCTATATGAAGATGCGTGCGTTCCTACACAGTATGTAGTTCATACTGTGAATTAAGTAGTCCTGAAAAATTAAGTGCACCTTCACAGCTTCCATAGGAAATGAGTGTAAACAGCAGCCAGGTGATGCTAATCAAATGCTCTTGATTAACTGTTCATGAGCAGTTGTGAGCACCTCTATATAAAAAGATGTTTTGGCAGTTCACAGGTGTGGAGCATTCAGCTGTGTGTCACAAACTTCCCAGGATTGGACGTCCCAGCATATCGGCACCAACACTGCAGTGCAGCTGTCAATCACAGTGGTGGTGGAGGGGTGATGATTTGGGTGTGTTTGGCAGCACCGTGCAGTTAAAGTAAGAGTCACAGGACTTTTAAGTCAAAGAAATTCAACTTTATTTAAGTGTAAACAAAGAAAACAACCCAAAATTAAAAAAAAAAAAAAAAAAAAACTGCATAGGAAATGTTTAAAGTCCACAGAGTGCAGAGAGAGCAGCACGTGGCCAATATATTATAGTCTCCGCTGCTTTATTTAGACTGAAGACCTGACATTTGCACTTCCATCCACTGCAATGTGCAAATGTGTGCAAAATAAAATAAAATAAAATAAACGCCACACACACCAAGGTTTAACTGATAATGACACACACTGCAGCGTGGATGAGGAAGCACCAGCAGCACCCATCTAAACTCAGCCGGCCACGCGGGCTCGCCCTGTCTCTTGGACTGTCAGGAGGATACATTCAGTGGATTTCTGCTCAGACAACACAGATGAGCACACGCGCACACACACACAGCGCCCACTCAACACACAACCGGCTGCTGGGAGAACAGGACACGGCGGACAGGACGAGCTGGATTGAAGCAAACCGATCCCGTCGTGGCTGATATTAAAGCTGCCTTCTTAAAACACAGCGCTGTTAAATGTTGGGACATTTTCTGCGGTCTCTGTCCTGTCCTGTAACGCTACCAGCAGACAGCTGCAGCCGAGAGAGCTACAAGATCCCATTTAACCCTTTTCTTCACAAAAATACATTCTAAAAGGGCCAATGAGCATCAAGCGGTGTGAATATTTGTACTTTTTGTCAAAGAAAAAAGAAACTTGAACCCAAAAAAAAAGAAAAAAAAGAAGAAGAAGAAGAATCGGGGTACAAATCAAAAGCATTATTTTCAAATTGAGAAATTATTGGTTTTATAAAATGCAAGCGGGACACACAAAAGAATCAGACTAGCACAGAGAGATCATAACAGTGGGGGTGGGGGAGTCACTACATTATCACTACACGATTCAATGAGACACCTGCAGCACAGCGCTGCTGAGAACTACCTGAGTTTTGTCTTTTTCCTTTCTAAGATTTCCCAACCCCCTTTTTTTTTTTCTTTTCTTTCTTAGAGCATACAATCATTTAAAAAGGAGGTCTACGACCTTCCACACCTCGCATGGTGCAGCTTTGCGTTGTTCTCTCCCATCAAGTTGTGAGAGGCCAGAAGTAAAATGCTGGACAAAACACCCCAAAAAAAGCAAATAACAAAAAAAAGCAATGCAGAGCAGGGCTGCAGTCGACTGATCATGTGCTCAGCAGCCATCACTACACGCAGGTGGGTTTGGATACAAGATGGGGAGATGATTGCTAGTTTGTGCTGGGGAAACCGTGTCGTTCCTCACACCTGCTAATGGATTTATCATGGTAAATTGAGTAGGGAAGCTTTTTACAACAGGACTTCAGCATGAAATGACAGTATGCCAATGCGCCTACTCATTAAGCATATTAGGGGGGGAGTTAAGGAAAATTAATCACTAATGGTTGAGGGTCGCACCAGCCAAAACTCTGCCTGTTGTTTCTCTGGAATCAAAGTGTGGCTACCCAAACAGTTGGTGCTTTGCAGAGCCTCTAGAGAACAGGAAATACAATCACAAAAGTCAAAGGTTAATTCCATTCAATGCAATCCCAACACACACGCACGCACGCACACGCTCATCTTTGGGCATACATTTTGGTAAAACCACCCCAATAATCAGCTACCCACTCCATCTGAGTTTTTCAACAGCTATCTAGGAGACATCAGTATAATACATAGACTTTTTAAAGCATGCAACAAAATTAAAAGCAATAAAAAGGTTTAAAATACATTTTTCCTCTTTAAGAGTGAAGACCTAAGGATCTTAAAGATAGAATTCTGCAATCTTAATTAAAAAAATAAAACCTGATGCAACATGAATGAACATTTAACAGGGTAATACTGAGAAGAACAAAAAAAAAAAAAAAAAAAATCTTATTGGTTGAAACTCCGCGTTGTGGTCAAAGCAGCAGGGTCAATGTGCTAACAGCTACATCCTGGTAATACACAAGCCTGTTTAGCATAATCCTCCCATGCATTTGTTTAAGCCAGTGATTCCCAACCTTCTTCATCTGACGTTCCCCATACTGTGTCCTGTCATCGGCCATTCATCCGCTACCTGAATCTACTACTCCACTCCAACAGCAACTTATTTTTTAGTGAACAGCAATTGTTTATCCATACTTTCATCTGGCAATTTCAACTGCTCAATCCATTAGTTCACAATTTATCTGCTACCTGTACTTTAAGTAAAATAACAGAAACTTATTAAAATTGGAAATATTTTAGCTAGCTATTTAAGGTGTCCTTCACATCCTTTGTTGGCCCAATAGTTTATTTCTTATCCATATCATCATGTAATTGTGTAGCTATGCTTTCTTTTCTTTTCTTTTTCTTTTTTTTTGGCTAAGCCCAGTCTCCTCACAAAACATGAAATAGTGTCAACATTTTTTTTTAGTGTTCATGAACATAAATTATGTGTTTTTTTCTGTCAGTGAGCACGTATTTGTGAGTCATGTGTATATTTTGTGTCAGAATCACGCACTTTTAGCACAGGCAGTATAACACACGGACGCAACTTCTGGGTCGGAAAACTGAAGCTGACAGGGAAGTGCCTTAATCCCGCATTCTGTCTGAAGGCCACCAGATGGCGATAGCTGTGGTTGTTAAAAGACTTCCAGTCCTGTATAAGTCTGTGGGAAGACAGCTTACTGTCTTGATCTCCGCAAAGACTTGCGTGAAGAGTTTATGGGCTCGGTCACTTGTTTCAGGTCATCCTGAATAAAAGTTAAGTGTACTTTGAAACATGGTCACACCATGTAATCTACTACCACAGGGGTCACTGGTGGCCTTGACCCTTGTGGTAGTAAAAGGGTTAAAAAGACATGACAGCAGTGGTATATTAACTCCACCCCAACCAAATCCCAACTAAAGATGAAACAAATCGTGTGACATGCAAGACTCAAATTGGGGTCTCTGGTGGTTCACTCCACTGCTGATTCCTCCGACCTCCAAATGCGCACTTTTCCCCCTCCACCTTTTAAAAGTGGAAAAAAATGTCATTTTATGTACATGAACATGAATCCAGACAGGGAGAACAGACTGATCAAAAGTTGTGTTCAGGAACATGAAAATAATGTTGGGAAATTCACGCTGAGGAACACAAATCGATAGATTAAAGTAACCACTTCAGGAACGGCCGTCGGACTACGTTGCGTCCCATTAACTCACAATTTGAAGTGTTAAGTATACTTCCAACCATTTACTCACTTCTTCAGAATCTATTTTAATTAGCTCTTTTCGGCAGCTTTTCCCTGCTTCTTTATTTTTGTCACCTGTTAACTTTCCAGCTCACATTTCCTCAGCTTCACTCATTTCTTCACATGAAATGGGGAACATCTCTTCCTGGTTGGGAATCACTGTTTTAAACAATAGTCTGAGAGGTGGAGTTCAGTTATCTTAAAGAGATCCACAACCAACATCGAGAAAATCCTTAAAATCCACATGGAAATATTGGTCAATTGTGCTGAAATACGAGGTAATTCATGTGCATTCAAAGGCGGACATGTGATGTTAATTCTTTAAGAGGCCGTTTCCTCTTCCCCTCACCCCTGGCTCACGGTAACAAAGTACAAGTGGAATCTGCATGTCCATAATCATGAGGTAAAAGATAAATGGGGCCCAGCCCTCTTAAGTGCATCCAATCAGAGGAAGAGGATTTATCCTCAGGTTCTCCAATTTAACATTTGCATCTAATGATATAATGGTCCAGTGACAACAGCGTGGTCCAAAACTCTAACTCTGCTTGGCACAGAACTCTCAGAGATCATTTTGGCACAATGCTTTCATCTGATTCATTTGGTTTCTTAGTCAGAAAAGGCATAATTTACCAGGCCACTTACAGTACATGCAACAAACCAAGGGCTGTTCAGATTCACAAGCATGGAGCAATGACCATAAAGCACGTTATTCCAACTTGGAACTGTACCACGATCTTTGGTCCTAGAGTTATGGGAACATGCACTGTAATGTGACACAAGAAGAGGTATATGTGTGAGGTATAAATATCCAAGGAGGTATGCATAAATAAAAGGGTAAACATGAGGTAATCAGAATGAATAACATAAGTAGAGGTATTTGAATGTTTAAATGCACAGTAGCAATGAGTGACAAACTTGAGGTATTTAGGAGTTTATGTATACGAGAAAGGAGCTCCAACGACGACTGAGGTAAAGGATATCTGAGATAGGAGGATGTAAATCCTGATCATGCTCAGGTAAGAGCCAGTCAGGCAGTATTTAATAGTTCAGGAATCTTTGCAAGGCTAAAGAAGTGGCAAACAGAACCTTAATTGTCTAGTGGTTGCAGTGATGGGCAGACTGAATGGAGGACAAGGGGAGTATCAAAACCCCACAATGCTTTCACCACAAACAAGTATCCATCACTTTCGTCATGGTAATTTGGACATGTGCGAGGCTAATCAAAGACGCTACTTTGAGCCTATGGGCCGGCTAAAACTGTGGCACTGTATGATGAGCTGAGGTGACAAATGTGAGGGGGAGGGAGAGTTTCTCTTTGGTGCGGGTATCCCCTGTTCTCCACAAAAAAAAAAAAAAATCTACTTTGAAAATGCACTCATACAGCCAGGGCCTTGGTCGTAGCAGTAAGTGGAAGTACTTGTGCACACCCAACTATGACCCAAGCACACTTTACTCTTCAAAACCTAACATAGATGGTGCTATGAACTATTTCAATAGGTTTTATTAACTTTAGACTTCTCAACAACAATGATTATTTGAGAAATGTTTTCAATGGGGATTCTGATTTTCTTTTAATTGCCAAATCTACTGTTGGCCATTGTGCAGAATTTCTAACTTTGGTTGACTCTAGTAGTTGTTCTGTAGACCTCCGTCTTTAGAGGAATTGGTCTACTAGCATTCAGTCTGGAAGTGTCTCAACTCCAAGCATCAAGAAGATGATTCGAGCTTTGTGGTGGTCCTCTCTCATTGGATAGGACCGAATCCTTGGCCCCAGGAGCCAAAGGGAGTGGCTTTCAACCACAATCTAAATCCCAAGGATTGTAATGTTAGGCCTTTAATCTGATGTCATTAATGTCATCTGGATGGCCAAATTATGGGTCCACTGCTGAGGCTTTCATCACACAGCACGCCTCATCAAAATTATGTCATTCAATTTCTTAAATACCACTTTTTTTTTTTTAATTCAATGTTGACATGAATCTGTAGGTACAGATCTTGGAAGAGTCAACTCCAAAATCCTTTGTTGGGTCTTCCCATTTGGAGAAGACTGTTTTCCTTGCATATTATTATTACTTTATTTAACTGACTGGTTAGTAATTACAAATACATCAGTTTATCCAGTCACTGGATTGGGAAGCTGGGGTCTGTGTGGGTCAAAGTCATTATAAGAGGGGTTAATTTAAGGGATCATTTAAATCTGATCTCCTGAACTTTATATTTCTACATATCAATAAATTCATCATATAAGCCTTAGCCAGTAAAGCCAGAGGGAGAGCCTGAGAAGTACTGTTAATTTAATCAGTCTTAGGGTGACCTGAGCTCATTTTAATTCTATCAAGTTTGGCATTGCTTCACACAGTCTTCTTAGGCTATCATAACACTAGAAACACCACAGAGCCGCACAAGACAAGGGTCGATGCACAAGCAAAAAACTAACTACCCTACAAACATCAAAAAGACACTATCCTACTAGTTTCCTCTCAGCCAAGCCTTCTAATTAGGATGAATCATGCAACCTCTACAGCGGTCTGAGTATTGTCTCAGCAACAACATTCAGGAGGTTTACTCATATTTGAAATGCACAGAATGAATTCCATTAATCCTGTGCAAATATTATATGTAGAGTCTATTGGGGGTTTTTTTCTGTCTTTTAAATAACAAAGTATAGAGGTAGACATTTCTTCTTTGTAAAACTTCACGGACAAAAACCTCTGCTCACAGACTGTGTGTACATTCATAAAGAGCTAAATGAGGTAGGTACGGAGCAGAGATTACAAGATTTGAACAAGTGAGAATTCCCTGAGATGTTTTCTTAAAGGAGAGCTGACAGAGAATTCAGAACAGCTGAGACAAAGGAAGGGAAATATGGCTCTTTTTCGATTGATTATCAATTTGTAGAGGTCCCCTTTGTTGTATATACCACAAGTATCTGATTTTGTAGAATAGAAATGAAAATGACAAAAATAATCTATAGTTTTAATTTCCCTTCATTTCAGCGTGCTCCCATTCATCTTTGGGCTCTCCTCGTTTCGGCCAATTCATTCTCTCTCTACCGTTTCCTTCACTGGAATATCTGCAAAAAGGGTATAGGTAGGGAGAGAATGCAAAAATAGACTTTTCTTTTAGAATTTGAGGATGCGATTATTCCCAAAGTCAACGACCACGATGGCTCCATCGGGTGACACAGCCACACCGGAGGGGCGATCCATCTGTCCGAAGCCGGTTCCCTGTGAGCCAAATTTGCATAAGAAATTTCCATTGGGCTCGAATATTTGGATTCGGTGGTTGCGGGAGTCGGCCACGACGATGCGGTTTTCTTGGTCCACAGCGACGCCCCTGGGGCCGCAGAAACTGCCCGTTCCCGGTGCCCTCGGAGCCCAGGAAGCGAGCCGACTGACAATCCGGCCGGATAACCAGGAGCCGGTGGTTGTTGAAGTCAGTCACCACCAGGTGGTCTTCGTGGTTAAAGGCTACTCCTCTGGAGAGTCAAAGTGTTTCCACAGGGCCCCTTCAAAGCCATACTTGTTGAGGAAAGAGCCGTCAGGGGCGAAGATCTGCACACGGTGGTTCCTGGTGTCTGAGACCAGGATCTTACCCTCGGAGTTGACGGCCACATCCCAGGGATAATTAAACTGCCCATTCTTGGTACCCTTTTCCCCAAACTTCAGCAGAAAATGGCCCTCAAAGTAAACACTGTCAGACAGAGCAAATGTCTTTGAGCCGCATATGTTTACATGTTGAGAAGATAGAAAGTAAACATAAGGAACTATATGTTTATAAATGTGTATGAGTTTTTTCACAAGCCAACTTTTTTCTGTAAATTATGGACTATAAAGGCAAGTCCAGCTGTTATGAAACATTACTGAGCACCCCTGTGTTGTTCATGTCTACCTGCACACGGTTGATTGTCCTTATCAGCCACGACAATTCGTCTCTGAGTGTCGCACGCAACCCCAGCCGGACGATCAAACTGACCAGGACGAGAACCAGAGAGCCAAACTTATGGTGGAAGGCACCACAAGGCTTGAATATCTGAAGAGAGGAAAACACTGCTTGATTATTCTTCTTTAATGTCTCGACACAAGGGCTGAACTCAGCTGTGAGTTTGTGTAGTTTTTCCTCAGTGCTCTACACTGCACGACTCTACCAGGCTTCATGCACTCACTCTAATGTAACGCAGCTAATGCTTTCACAAAAATATTACGCATGTTGAGCATAACTCCAACACAGAACCTCATATCAACTGAATTAAACCGTGGAGCATGACTTAACTGATAAAGTGCTCTCTTAAGCTTTCCATTCATTACAAAATGACATCACAATGACAAATCTACCTGTATTACGGTTGTTGCGCGATCAGCCACCACCACAGATCCCTCCTTGTCGACACAGCTGCCCCAGGGTCGACACAGCTGACCGTCTCCCTCGCCCTCACACCAAAGGAGGCCACTGGGTGACGAGCGACCCGTTTAGCTCCGCCCAGACTTCACAATACACCTTGAAGGGGCTGCCCTGGATGTGCTGGTTGCACACCAACACAGACAAAAGGTGTCCCCCTCACATTTCGGCAGGTAGCTGACGCTGTACGAGCCGTTCTGGTGATCTGT